>NC_133330.1:57088293-57338293 GCF_042186555.1 Aquarana catesbeiana | reverse complement strand
AATATGTTTGGAAACATGGATGAGGACAAGTGAAGTAAGCGTCTGTAGATTTAATGGAAAACTTTGATATTTTTGCAAAAAAAAGTACATGAAAGCTATATCGGTACATAGGGGAGATGGAATTTAGGAAAAAATAAAAAATAAAATAAGTGAACAAAGGTGAACTTAGGCTTTAAACTTTTACAGGCAGACAATGCCACTCAGTTCTAGAAAACAGAAAACTATCTGGTTCCTGCGATGACAGTGCTTACTGTTGTGTGGGTGGCTGATGGCTGGCAGCTCCTAATTTGCACATTTCAAGCCTTAATCATATGATGAATTTGTTGGCAGGTTCAGTGGATATCTGTCTCCATTCATCTTTATTTACAAGCCATTTCCAGCTGCACCACTAATTCCACTTTCCTGCTCCTCTTCTCTTACATCCTTTTTTTTCTTTGCTGTACTGCAGGGTAAATCCTGTTGGGAAGCATAACAAATTGTCCATGCTGTGCCCAACAATATACTGCAAGGCCAATGTGTGGTCTTTAAGGGTTAGTCCACCTAAAATAAATATTTCAACTATGGGTGGATAATTGGGGGCTGACTCACCCACTGGCTTATTGTATCACTCAGGGACTTGAGCAACAACCTCTATAACCATCACAGTTTCTGGTCCCACCCCCTTCATTGTGGAGTGTCACAACTCTTGCTGCACTCTCTGGAACCGTAACTTAAATGGAAATTCCAGGAGAGACAGAAACACCATCACATGTCTGCAACAGGGTGATGCAGCTGGGAGACTGAATAAGGCTTTCAAGCGGATTAGTCCTTAGTTAGTTAGTGATTAAAGCGGTTTTACCTGCCAAAAGATTTGTTTTTCCGACCAACCATTCCTCAGATTTAAACAGCTTTGCCACACAGCATGGTCTTACCTGGCAGTTGCTGTATTACTTTCATTTACGGGTCTCTTTCCCCGCATCCTGCCTGTGACTGGACAGCGAGGGGAGAAGCAGCACTCATAAGCTCATCTCTCTGTCACTCTGCTCCCCCTCCTATCAGCATGATCCTTGCACTGTAGTATGCCTGATTGACTCCATGTGCTGCCTCTACAAATAAGAAATACCTTCTTACATTGGTGGTCAGAGGAGAAATGCCTTCTTACAGCGGTGGTCAGAGGAGAAATGCCTTCTTACAGCGGTGGTCATAGGAGAAATGCCTTCTTACATTGGTGGTCAGAGGAGAAATGCCTTCTTACATTGGTGGCCAATAGAGAAATGCCTTCTTACATTGGTGGCCAGAGGAGAAATGCCTTCTTACAGCGGTGGTCAGAGGAGAAATGCCTTCTTACAGCAGTGGTCAGAGGAGAAATGCCTTCTTACAGCGGTGGTCAGAGGAGAAATGCCTTCTTACATTGGTGGTCAGAGGAGAAATGCCTTCTTACATTGGTGGTCAGGGGAGAAATGCCTTCTTACATTGGTGGTCAGAGGAGAAATGCCTTCTTACAGCGGTGGTCAGAGGAGAAATGCCTTCTTACATTGGTGGTCAGAGGAGAAATGCCTTCTTACATTGGTGGTCAGGGGAGAAATGCCTTCTTACATTGGTGGCCAATAGAGAAATGCCTTCTTACATTGGTGGCCAGAGGAGAAATCCTTTCTTACGTTGGTCATAGGAGAAATATCTTCTTACGTCGGTGGTCAGACGAGAAATCCCTTCTTACATTGGTGGTCAGAGTAGAAATACCTTCTGACGTTGGTGGTCAGAGGAGAAATACCTTCTTACATCAGTGGTTAGAGGAGAAATACCTGCTGACATTGGTTGTCAGAGAAGAAATACCTTCTTATGTCAGTGGTCAGAGGAGAAATCTCTTCTTACATTGATGGTCAGAGGAGAAATACCTTCTTACATTAGTGATCAGTGGAGAAATGCACTTTTACATTGGTGGTCAGTGGGAAAAAAAAACCTTGCACTGGTGGTCAATGCAGAAGTGACCCATTACAATAAATGTTAGTGGGAAATTCCCCCCCTACATTTGTAGTTATTGTAGGTGGGAGAGAAGATCAATTTGTCATTGCTCACTATTTAAGGAACCCCTAGCATCTTTTGCAGGAACTCGGATTAAAAAAGCCTGCACTATAGTAATACAGAAATATATACTAACATGGCAGCTGTAACTGCAGGTTTGAGTAGAGTTAGGCAGGCCATACATGATTCATTTTTTTCATTTAACCAAAAGAATGAACAAATTCCCCCATCCACACATTCGATATGGATGGGGAAATCACTCCCACCAAATGATTATATTCTGCCAGCAGGGAGCCTTCATCACCAGTTGAATACAATGATCAGTGTTGCCGGCTACAGCCAGTGGCACTGATTGTTCAGGAAAAACCCAACAGGCTGGTTTTACACAAGTCAATCAATCAGGCTGGTTGCACCAGCTAGCCCATACATGGATCGAAATTCAGCCAGTTCAGCCGAGATTTTGATCCATGTATGGTCAGCTTTACATTGAAGGTGTTGACTTCAAGTCGGATCTACAAAAAAAATTCAATACGGTTCTCTACTACTTACATACTTATGGAAGGTCCAACTCTTACCAAAATAGAGCCAATCCCCAAGTCAATGGTTTCAAAGAGGTAAAAATATACAGGTCTGCCCTTACACAATCACAAAGCCATATAGAAACTCAATACTCATACAAACCAACAACTGCCTGTGTTCACAAGGGGCTTTTCTTGTAAAAAACTATTTCATGGAGCTCAGTTCCCTGTGTTATATCAGATATGCTCTGCAGTCTTTTAGAAAATAGCATGATGACTTCAACTTGGGTTAATTGTTTCTTTTTTTTTTTTTTTCGGGTGTGGGGGAGAGGAAATGCAGCTGCTAGATAACTGAGAGTCTATGAAATTTACTGACAGCAAACAAGCAGACATGTCAGTAGTAAAGTTGATTCATCTCACTTCACAACATGATGGTGGACATACAATTCAGCAATAAATGCATTAAATTAGAAGCTTCTTTATCTGTGACCGCGCATTAGGTAGTGATGCAATCTCTTTGGGATGTCCCCAAAATCGATACAAAGTCACTGTCAGTTGTCCTAGTGGAAAATTCATACAAAGTCACTGTCAGTTGTCCTAGTGGAAGAAAGTATTGATTAGATCATGCAGAACATTTGTAGAGAAAATACAGTGCCTTGCAAAAGTATTCACCCCCCTTGGCATTTTTCGTGTTTTGTTGCCTCACAACCTGGAATTAACATGGATTGTTTGAGGATTTGCATCAATTAATTTACAGAACATGCCCACAACTATTGAAGATGTGTTTTTTTTTAGTATTGTGAAGCAAACAACAAATAGGACAAAACAACAGAAAAAGTTAATGTGCATAACTATTCACCCCCCTAAAGTCAGTACTTTGTAGAGCCACCTTTTGCGGCTATCACAGATCCAAGTCGCTTTGGATAAGTCTCTATGAGCTTGCCACATCTTACCACTGGGATTTTTGCCCATTCCTCCTTGCAAAACTGCTCCAGCTCCTTTAAGTTGGATGGTTTGCTCTTGTGAACAGCAATCTTTAAGTCTGACCACAGATTTTCTATTGGATTGAGGTCTGGGCTTTGACTAGGCCATTCCAACACATTTACATGTTTCCCCTAAACCACTCAAGTGTTGCTTTAGCAGTGTGTTTGGGATCATTGTCCTGCTGGAAGGTGAACCTCCTTCCTAGCCTCAAATCACACACAGAGTGGTACAGGTTTTGCTCAAGAATATCCCTGTATTTAGCACCATCCATCTTTCCCTCAACTCCGACCAGTTTCCCAGTCCCGACTGCTGAAAAACATGGTGTTCTTTGGGCGATGTGATGTGTTGGGTTTGCACCAGACATAGCGTTTTCTTTGAAAGTTCAATTTTAGTCTCATCAGACCAGAGCACCTTCCTCCATACATTTTGGGAGTCTCCCACATGCCTTTTCGCAAACTCAAAACGTGCCGTTTTGTTTTTTGCTGAAAGTAATAGCTTTCTTCTGGCCACTCTGCCATAAAACCCAACTCTATGGAGCGTATGGCTTATTGTCATCCTATGTACAAATACTCCAGTCTCTGCTGTGAAACTCTGCAGCTCCTCCAGGGTTACCTTAGGTCTCTGTGCTGCCTCTCTGATTAATGCCCCCCTTGCCCGGTCCGTGAGTTTTGGTGTGCGGCCGTCTCTTGGCAGGTTTGCTGTTGTGCTGATGTGTGATGTTCTTTCCATTTGGTTATGATAGATTTGAAGGTGCTCCTAGGGATCAAAGATTTGGATATATTTTTTATAACCTAACCCTGACTTGAACTTCTCAACAACATTGTCCCTTACTTGTTTGGAGAGTTCCTTGGTCTTCATGGCAGTGTTTGGTTAGTGGTGCTTCTTGCTTAGGTGTTGCAGCCTCTGGGGCCTTTCAGAAAGGTGTGCATATGTAATGACAGATAATGTGACACTTAGATTGCACACAGGTGGACATCATTTCACTAATTATGTGACTTCTGAAGGTAATTGGTTGCACCAGAGCTTTTTATGGGCTTCATAACAAAGGGGGGGGGGGACATACGCACATGCCAATTATCAGTTTATTTCTGAAAAATATTTTTATGTATTTATTGTTCTAGTTTTACTTCACCAACGTATACTATTGTGTTCTGATCCATCTGATTCATCACATATAATTCAGATTTAAAAAAAAAACATTGAACTAAAGGCTGTAATGTAACAAAATAGGTAAAAAGCCAAGGGGGGTGAATACTTTTGCAAGGCACTGCATGTTTAGAGCTCGTTCACACAAGTGCAAATGTGATTTCACCCGATTTCCAAAGTGACAATGTAGTCCAACTGCAGTATGACTTGAAGTCTACGGGGCACAAAAATCGCACTGCATCACTGGATGGGTAGAAATACAAATTCTTAGGCAGGTAAAACAGCTTTTATATGTATGCCATCTGTGTATTTATCTGCATGGAGTTCAGCTTTTAAAAAATAAAATAAATAAAAAGGGACAGCTATTTTGTACACAGAACAATTTTGGCATACCAATACAAAAACGATTTAATCTTTCTGTCAGAGAGTGACTAGAGAACGGGATGATTTATCCAGCACGCAATCTTATTTTCCTGTAACACAAGGGCATTGTTATCTAGCCGAGATGGGGCAGTCACATCGCAGTGTCATATTAGTGATACAGAAGGAATGTACATGGTGTCATGGATCCGTCCACCACCAGGAGTCACAATGCTATTGTAATTTCCCCATCCAATTCAAGGCATTACATCGATGACATGTTTATTTACAGGACCGGAGAGTTGCTCCCAGGTAATCATCTGGATTTTCAGCACAGATTCTCCCATGTATGAGAAATGACATCACAAATAACTTCAATTTTTATTCTGATGGAATGCACATTGGTAATACAGATTGGAGGTGATTTCAAATTAAAATGGCTTCTTGTGCAATTCCATTGTGAAAGAGTTGATGCAGACAGAAGTGTGAAATATACAACAAAGGTAAACATGATTCTCATATAATAATTCAACAAGCACGAAAAAAAAAAAAAAAAAAAAAAAGAAAGACGCCAGATACCATATCGAATTTAAAGCTGAACTCTAAAAAGTGAATGGACTAATGAAATATACAAGTGCCATTTAACCTGCCATATATGGACTAATGAAATACACATGAGTGCCGTTTAACCTGCCATAGGAACTTTGTCTAAGATTTACATGACCTTGTCACACAGCACAGATTTGTCTGGTAGGTCAGAAGGCTAAGTCTCATTTTTTTCCTATAAAAATAACAAACATGTTATACTTACCTGCTCTCTTGCAGTGGATTTGCACAGAGCAGCCCGGATCCTCCTCTTCTCGGGTCCCTCTTCTGTGATCCTGGCCCCTTCCTCCTGTCCAGTGCCCCCACAACAAGCAGCTTGTTATAGGGGCACCCGAGCTGAGTCACAGCTCCGTGTATCCATTCAGACATGGAGCCCCGACCTGGCCCCACCCACTGTCTTCCCTGATCGGCTAGCTGACTTTGCTGGACAGCAGCGGAAGCCAATGGCGCCCTTGCTGTGTCTCAGCCAATCAGGAAGAAGAATCTCCAATGGCTGAAACACTCGTGGACGTCGCTGGACAGGGAGGGACCTCAGATAAGTATTATGGGGGCTGAGGGGGCTACTGGACACAGAAGGCTTTTTATCTTAATGCATAGAATGCATTAAAGCGAAGTTTCATCTAACAATGGAACTTCCGCTTTTCGGAATCCCCCTCCCCTCTGGTGTCACATTTGGCACCTTTCAGGGGGGAGGGGGGAGCAGATACCTGTCTAATCCAGGTATTTGCTCCCACTTCCTGGCATAGATAGCCACCGAATCTGCGGCTATCTACACCATGCCCGGCGCCTCCCCCCCCCCCCCCCGCGCTGTCTTCTGGGAGACACACAGGTCCCAGAAGACAGCAGGGACCGGTAGGATCTCGCAGCGCAACTCGCGCATGCACAGTAGGGAACCAGGCTGTGAAGCTGCAAGTCTTCACTTCCTGATTCCCTTACCGAAGATGGCGGCGCCTCCACCCGAGGGACAGATCGGCTTCGGGTGCCGACATTGCAAGCGCCCTGGACAGGTAAGAGTCCATATTTTAAAAAAGTCAGCAGCTGCAGTATTTGTAGCTGCTAACTTTGGCGGAACTCCGCTTTAAGATTAAAAAAGCTTCTGCCTTTACAACCACTTTAAAGTGATACTAAAGTCTCTGTTTTTTTTCATGTACCTACTCTGTGTAGTGGTTTTGCACAAAGCAGCCCCGATCCTCCTTTTCTCAGGTCCCTCGCCAACACTTCTGGCCCCTCCCTCCTGTTCCCACAGGAAGTAGCTTGCATTGGGGGCACCTGAGCCAAGCCGCTGCTCTGTGTGTCCATTCAGACACGGAGCTGCAGTTCGGCCCCCCCTCCCTCTCTCCTCATTGGCTCATTGACTTTGATTGACAGCTATGAGAGCTAATGGCGCCACGCTGCTGTCTCAGCCAATGACGCGGGAGAGTCCCAGGCAGCTGAGTCTCTCCTGCAATATCTATATATATTTTTTATCAATATATATATATATATATATATATATATATATATATATATATATATATATATATATATATATATATATATATATATATATATATATTTTTTTTTTTTACCAATATTTTTTACCCTTGACTATCAATCCTTGTCCCCTCTAGTTAAATATTTCCCACTGGGTACATTCTCTGTTTCCCTGGGATAATGCATAACTTGGAGGAAAAAAACCTCTTTCCCCACACCCCCCCTACTTTTTATCCCTTAATGTGCTCCATTGCCCACCAACCAACAATGCATCCTCATGCATTTTTTAAACCCTTTGACACTCTTCTTTTACCAATCTTTTATCAAAGGTTTTTTTCTTTTTGTGTTTTTCTTTTATAAATAGTTGCTTATTAAATCAATGATCCTTTTTAAATAAAACATTTTTTTCCTTTTCACATTAAACTATTAACTTTGAACATGTTTTTTCCCACTTCCAACTTTTATTTATTTTTTATTACATACTTGTTTCACAATGCGGGCCCGCTGGTTGTTCCACAGCCGCGGACCCCCCGCCCACATCCCGTCAGTCAGATGTCCTGTACTTCTATTTAAGTTGCTCTCCTCCTGAGAGCAAACAGGCCAGTAGAAGGAGCTGTGAGCCCCGAGCGCGTAGCCTGTATTATCTCCTATCTGTGTCTGAATGTTTCCTATGCACAGCTGACGTCACTTCCGCGTTCCGGGGTGGTTAAGCGTGGATTTTCCTCATACTGGACACTGCTGTACAGCCTTTTTTCAACCAGGAACCAACATCCCCTGAGCCGAAGGACCGCCACTGCAGCCTGCACCTCTACACCAGCACATCCCAGGACACCACAACCCTCGATAGACATCGCCACCCCATCTGAACCGACTTACCAGTAAGTGTATGCATTACACCTACACCATATGACAGTGTCAGCAGAGTTGGTGCCTCCACACACCCCCCCCCCCCCCCTTCCTTCTCATTGCTATGCTCACAGAGGCTATGGACACCCTCTGAGGATGGCTGCCTCCTCTTTCTCTCCCCCCTTTTTTGTTTTTTTTAATGTTCTATTAGAACCATTATTATACCATTCCATTCCTGACATCACAAAATCTGGAGCGCTGGAAAAGCCTTCTTCAATCTCCTGCAATATCGCTGGATCAAGATGGCCACAGAGTTAATGAAGTGCAGTTTCCATTGAAATATTCTGAAACAGTGATTTGGATCCACAAAGATCCACTTTATAGAACGATCATGGGGCCAATTTTAGAGAGCCAGAGATCAACGTAGTAGTACAGAAAGCAGGATCAGGAGCCAGAAGGGACGTCAGCCGAGCAAGTCTTCAACAGGAACGCAGGAGAAAGTCTCTGAGATGTGACTAAAGGTGAAGGCAGAGATGAAGTGAGCTGGACGGCTTTAAGTAGCCAGGACTGACGAGCAGATCATCAACAGCTGAGTCACTGTGGAGAGAAAGGAGCTGGCAATTAGCCAACAGCTGAGAGGCCAACTCAGACAAGGAAGGGCTGAGCCCAGCCCTGACAGTACCCCCTCTTCAACGACCCCTCCCTCTTGGAGGACCACGGGGCTTGAGGGGAAAACGTCTATGGAAATCACGGAGGAGGACAGGGGCATGTACGTCCCAGGATGAGACCCAAGAGAGTTCCTCTGGAACGTACCCCTTCCAATGCACCAGGTACTGTGTGCGCCCACGGAACCTACCGGAGTCAACAATGGGTTGTACTTCATACTCGTCATGGTTCTCAACCTGTAGAGGGTGAGGACGTGGCACCGAGGTGGTAAAGCAGTTGCAGACCAAAGGTTTCAATAAGGAGGCATGAAACACATTAGGGATGCGCATAATAGGAGGAAGGTCCAACACGTAAGCCACTGGGTTAATCCTGCGAAGGATACGGAAAGGCCCAATAAACCGAGGTGTGAACTTCAAAGAAGGAACACGAAGTCGGAGGTTGCGAGACGACAGCCAGACTCTGTCCCCAACCTGGTAGGAAGGTGCAGGCAGGTGTCTGCGGTCAGCATGGAGTCTGTACCTATCTTTAGCATGTTGCAAAGCCTCCTGGACTTGCGCCCAAGTGGAACGAAGGCCACAGAGATGCTCCTCTAACGCAAGAATACTCTGTGGAACAAACGAGGCAGGCAATACGGAAGGTTGGAAACCATAGTTCGCCATAAACGGGGACACATGGGAAGCTGAAATCAAGGCACTATTTTGAGCAAACTCTGCCCACGGTAAGAGGTCTGACCAGTTGTTATGATGGTCAGAAATATAGCAATGTAGGAATTGCTCCAAGGACTGATTGGCTCGTTCTGCAGCCCCATTAGACTGCGGGTGATACGCAGAGGAGAAAGCAAGCTGAATACCCAACTGTGCACAAAAGGATCGCCAGAACCGGGACACAAATTGACTACCCCTGTCTGAGACAATCACCTTGGGTAGCCCATGTAAGCGGAAGATCTCCTGAGCAAAAATAGAAGCCAGTTCCCTAGAAATAGGCAACTTCTTGAGTGGAATACAATGCAACATTTTCGAAAACCGGTCAACCACCATAAGGATAACTGTGTTGCCCTGGGATTTGGGTAACTCCACAATGAAATCCATAGACAGGTGGGTCCAGGGCCTCTCTGCATTGGGTATGGGTTGTAGGAGGCCCACTGGAAGGTGTCGTGGAGTCTTACTCTGAGCACACACGGAACAGGCAGCTACGAAGGCAGATACATCAGCACATAGACTAGGCCACCAGAACTGTTGGGAAATGGCCCAAAAGAGTTGATTCTTCCCAGGGTGGCCAGCAGCCTTGGGAGAATGGTAAGTCTGGAGCACAGCAGACTCTCTGGAACAAAGCAGCGGTCACAAGGTTTCTCAGGAGGAGCATCAACCTGAGTAGCAAGAATTGTGTCACCCAAAGGAGAAGTAAGACTGGTGCGAACCGTAGCCAGAATACGATCAGGAGGAATCACAGGAACCGGAAACGACTCCATCTTGGAAGTGGAGGAACATTGTCGTGACAAGGCGTCAGCCCTTACATGCTTAGTACCGGGTAAGAATGAGACAATGTAATTAAAACTCGACAAGAAAAGAGCCCATCATGCCCTTCTAGGAGAGAGGCGCTCAGCCTCAGACAAGAATGTGAGATTCTTATGGTCAGTAAAAATGAGAACCGGCACAGTGGTATCTTCAAGGAGAGGTCTCCATTCTTTCAGGGCTAAAATGATCGCCAACAGCTCTCTGTCACCAATCTCGTAACTGCACTCTGCCGGTGACAATTGCTTGGAAAAGTAGCCACACGAATGCATAGCGCACTCAGAGTTAGAACATTGAGACAGAAGGGCGCCAACTCCAGTCTCAGAAGCATCAACTTCTAGAATAAAAGGCAACGTAGGATCAGGGTGTGCCAACACAGGAGCAGAAACAAACAAAGGCAGCCTTGAGACTCTCAAAGGCCTTAATGGACTCCGGAGACCAACTCTGTGGGTTGCGGTCTTTCCTGGTCATATCAGTCAGGGGCTTGACCAGAGACGAGAAGTTACGAATAAACTTGCGATAATAGTTGGCAAAGCCAAGAAAATGCTGCAGAGGACGTAAACCCACGGGTCCAGGCCATAGTAGGACCGCTGAAAGTTTCTCTGGGTCCATCGAAAAACCAGCAGTGGAAATGACATAGCCTAGGAATTTAACCTGTTCACAATCGAATTTGCACTTTTCAATTTACAATAGAGATTGTTCTCTCTTAGTCTCTGAAGCACACGACAGACATCTGTGTGGTGGCTCTCAAGGGAATTGGAAAATATAAGGATATCGTCGAGATAAACCATCACATATAACTGCAACAAATCTCGGAGGACATCGTTAATGAACTCCTGGAAAACTTCCGGAGCGTTACAAAGGCCAAAAGGCATCACGAGATACTCAAAATGACCTGATCTTGTATTAAAACGCAGTTTTCCACTCGTCGTCCTCCTTAATTCTGAAGAGATTGTATGCCCCTCTCAAATCAAGCTTCATGAAAACTGTTGCTCCCTTGAGGCGGTCAAATAACTCCGTAATCAACGGAATGGGATATAGATTCTTAATCGTGAAATGATTGAGACCCCTATAATGATACAAGGTCTCAGCTCACCACTCTTCTTCTTCACAAAAAAGAAACCAGCTCCAGCAGGAGACGAGGATTTGCAGATGAAACCTCGAGAAAGTGCGTCTGCAACATACTTCTCCATGGCCTTATCCTCCAAGACCGACAGAGGGTAAACCCGGCCACGAGGGGGTATGGAACCAGGTTGAAGGTCAATTGAAGGTTGAAGGTCAATTGCGCAATCATACCACCGGTGTGGAGGCAAAGTACCAAAGACATAGCTAAAATCACGATACTCCTCCAGCAGGGAGGAGAGTGAAGAGGTGCACAGGACCCTGGCTACCTTCTGGAAGCATCTCTCACTGCACTGTGGCGACCAGGACAGAACCTTAGCACAGAGCCAATCAAAAGAAGGGTTGTGCCTCTGTAACCAAGGATAACCAATAACCAGCGGTGTTGGATAGCAACATGGTTTAATATCTTACTTCTGGTATTTCACTTCCTGTTTGACACAGCCAGGTAGGAATGAAACACATCAAAGCTTTATGATCAGAAGAACAATGCCTTGGCTCAAGCCCACCTGCTGTGACATGTGTGAGTACAAAGTTTCAAAGAGACCACTGCTGCCAAGATGTCTATTGAAGATCTGACACAGGGCTAATAGAGACGTTGGCCCTGCTGGACAATATAGCATGCTTCCTGGAGAATGGGCAGACATTTGGAAGGGATACCTCTCGGCAAAGTGTATTGGATAAAAGGCAAATGGGGGTGGCTACAAGTGGGCGTGTATGTTTGAATGAAAGGAACACACAGGCTTTTGTTCTCCCCTTTTTGGTTGCTGAGAAGCATGCTGTAAGGTCGTCCCTCTGCTATCTTGGGACCTTGCTCTGACCGAGGGCTTGGGCCTATATTCCATGAGGCCCAGACCCCTTTTATCATCCAGAACTAACAGAGGAAACCATGTGTGATAAGTATTTTTGATATTTCATTGTTGTTATATGTTGTAGAGATGTGCTGTTAGTAAAGTGTGTTCTGATTGTAAGCTATGTAACATTGTAATACCCTTTTAATACTTTTATGATAGTTTCCTAACTCCTTGGGAAATAAAATAAGATATTGTTTTACTAGCAGCACTGTGTGTTTGGTTTCATAGTTAACCTGGTATTATTGTGATATTAACAATAGCATGTGCTCAGAGTTTAATAGACCAACTAATTATAGGGACTAGATAAATTAATACACAGATATAATATTAATATTTATATCGATTATTACAATTGGCACCCCAGATGGGACTGTGAATTTTATTTTTACACAGAATCCACAAAAAAAACCTAAATGTATTTTTGTCTTGAGTCCCTGTAAGTATTAATCCTAAACTACACCCAGAACTCAAAATCATCTCTAGTGTGGACAAGATTGGCGCTGGCTCGCAAATTCTAAAACCACGCTTGGATGGTCATGAAGATTCTGTGAAATATTTCATCAGGGAAACGTAGAACCTGGTGAGATCTTTCGCTGATATATGTATATATGTTAAACGTTTGTATCATTAATATGCTTTAGGCCTGTAACCAGCCAAAGGTGCTGGCGAGTAAAAGGGCTGATCACCCTTGGTTAGAGATTGACAGGAATTACCATACATCTTTGAGGAAAAAGTGGGAGAAATATAGATTGTTATTTTAAATTTTTAATTTTTTACATTTTTTTTTTTTTACCCACGTGAGAGTGAAATAGCTTGGTTCCAATAGGAGATCAATCTGGCCTGCAACCTAACGAGAAGGCATTGATTGAGAGTCTGCCTTGTGTCTTAGAATGTGCCTTGCGTCTGGTAGGCTGTAGAACTACAAGTCACTGTTAGGTTTAAATGGCTTTGGATCAGTTTTTATTTTTGTTGTTGTTTGTTTGTCTTTACATGATAAGCAACTCTGGTAAAAGCAGGTCAGACGAGCTTCAGTGGGGGTAGGCTAATTAGCATATCAATGGATATTCCCCAGTAAGCATGTGGTAATCCTAAAAGCCACATAGAACCTACAGGACAGAAGTGCTCATATACAAGGCAGCCGATAATGCCACAGTGTGGTGGGTCTTTTCTATGGATATGCAAAAGTTTAATGGTTTTGAAGGATATCAGGTAAAAGTGGTAACGAATGAAGAATATTGAATACTAGAAGAGCGATTCAGTTTTTTTTTTTTTTCGTGAGTTGTAAGAGCTAACGATAATTGAGTTTGGTTTATTACTCAGTGCAGTGTTGGAACGCTAGTACAAATAGAATTGTGTGGATTGTATGGTTGTGAAATGGAACTAGTGTATACATATGTTAAAAAGTACGCTTCTGCCAATTATCATTCATGTGCAGATGAACCTCTTAAAAGCCAGTGTAATGTATTATTGTCTCAGTGTCACCAACATAATAGCAGATTATTGGGTAAACAGCTAAAAAAGAAAGTTAAAAAAGAATGGTTGGCAAATGAAATTGCAGCGTTGCTCAGAATTAAATTTATATCTGAGCAAATGGAGGGGAAGTGGGAAGCAGAGAGGAGATGTCTCGGGGAGGACATAGAGAAAATCAGTGAAAACCTAAAGATTGCAACAGCCTCCAGTAGTGAGATGGATGAATTGCGGACTACAGCAGGCAATTTGTCAGAAAGAAACCGTGAGCTACAAGAACAGCTTCAGAGGTGCAGCATGGACTGTGATATGAAGAGCAAACTTTTAGAGTCATTGCGAATAAAGTTGTCAGAGATGGAAGAGTTGGTTATGTCTTTAGAAAGAAAGTTAGCAAATGCACACTCCCAGCTTCTTACTAAAGAGCAATGTATAGTATCGCTCAATGAGCACAAAGGAACGTGCTAATTGGCCAATATCTGCACAGTCAATGAGGAGAAGGGCTGTGATGAAACACAGTCTGCTATTGCACCCATAGCTTCGAAGCAGGATAACAGTTTGATTACAATCCAAGAGAGACTTACTTTGTGCCAGATTCTGGGTGAATTTAATGCCCTGGAATCACCAGTGAGTCTGTCCAATAAATTTGAGGCTCTAGTCCTTAAATTTCATTTGACTAATGAGGATGCATGTTCTCTTCTGAGAGCATGGCTACCAGGACCTTTGGCAGGCCAGTTATTTGCACAGGTTAACGATAACTTAGCAGATGCAGAGGTGCGGAGGAAAGAGTTGCAGCGTATTGTGGACAGTCGTGATAATGGTATGACTGATTTACAACAAATGAGATTTAGGAGAGGAGATGACCCAATTTTGTTCTGCAGTGAGTATCTTGCATTGTATACGAAAGTGTTCAACTGTCCTGACTTATTGGAGGATGATACAAGTTTCATATACTCAATGGCCAATAAGTGTTATGTAAGCTATCCCACTAGAATGGCTCTGAGGAATGCTAGATCCTACCAAAATTTTGTCAATATCCTGCAAGACTTCTGTCAAGAGTCCAGTGATAGGGAATATGGGTCAAAGGCAGCATGGAGCAGGAAACCCCAGAATTACAGGGTGCACAGGCAGCCATAATGGAGTTATCCTCCAAACATGCAAAAGCTGAATGTGCAATGGTGAAGGTACCCTCCGCACATGCGCAGTGCTCAGCAAAAATAGAAGTGGAGCATGCAGAAAAAACAGACGCTCTTATTGCTGCAAGTGATGTTGCTATGACAGGAATCAATGGTGGAGATGTAAATAAAAATGCGATAACCGTGCTTGAAAGTGATTCAGGAGTTGAAACTTCTGATGACTCCTCAGATGAAAGTGTAAAGTATGGATATTCCAAGCATAGTAATCATAGTAATAATGTCCAGCAATGTGAGTTTCCACTGTCGTATGCTCAAGGAAGGGCCTATACAGAGAGACCAGCCCTCAAATGTTTTTTGTGTAAAAGGGGGGGTCACATCGCTAAGTATTGTTGCGCAGCAAATAATGATATCAAAAGAAGGTCGCAGTACCCCAAAACGACCCCAAGGCATTATGAAGTGTATTCTGCCCAATGGGGTAGCAACCCAAAGCATGGAGGCCATAGTAATCAAACCCATTTCCCTTTAGGCTGGATTCACACCTATGCATTTTTAGTGCTTTTTGCATTTTGCAGATTTGCACTACAGAACGTGTTCCATAAGAAACCATGTTAAATGGACTGTAGTGCAAATCTGCAAAATGCAAAAAGCACTAAAAATGCATAGGTGTGAATCCAGCCTTAAAGACCCAAATGCTGAGACTACAAACGGAAAATAGCCAGTATTTAGAACAGTTACGTAAAATCAAAATGGAGGTAGCCGCATGGTTATTCAAATGTAGCACTGGGGAAAACAATGTTAGCAGCACTTAGTGAGCTGCATGGTTGCGAAGAATTTTATGGTCAATGTTTCCTTGCCATATTTTATTTAAATATGACGCTCACCTCTAAACCGTATTCATAACAATTGTTCCCCTGGCATTGCAATTAATGGGAAAAGGCTTGGGGGACTCAAAAAGTCAATTGTCATGATAGCTGTGTGTAATCACTGTTTTTGTGTTCCTTTTTCAGAGACCTTGGAAGAAGATAAAACTGGTTTGGATACTAATGTCTGTGTTTAGTTGTAGGTTCTTCAAAGAGAGAACAACAGTGGGCACATTTAGCAAAACAGGGGTTAGGTTATGGTAAAGGCATAATCGATTATCAAATGGTACCATGAGCTCATTAATTAGTAATTGTTTGCAAACAATGAAAAAAATAAGATAAACAATAGTTAGGCATTAAGGGTTTCAAGGGTTTCAAGGGTTACAAGTGAAGTTACAAATGTTGTGATGAGGTACAGATGTTTTGTTTTTTTGTTTTTCCCATTAACTAATTGTCTTTCAGATGGAAATGAGCAATTACTTTTCTCAGGAGGAAAATCCATGGATGTCTTTAGTTAAAAGTTGAGTGTTTGTCATTGTCTTATGGGGGTTGTCTTGTCATGTTGTTTTTGTGTGATAATGGCCAGAATTTTAATTTCTTTTGTTATTAAGGTTTTTAATTTTTTTAATATTTTTGGTAGGTGTTTAGTCATCCATTTTATTTTTTTGTTTGTTCAGGTGGAGAAATTGTTTAGTCCACCTGAAAGGGGGGTAATTGGCTATTCTGTCAATTAGCAGCTGAATAGATGGTCATGGGATATGTCCTGCTGCTGAATACATTTTGTTGATTTAAGACAAGAGTTGTTGGTAGGAAACCATTCTAGCCTCTGGAGTTCGTTTCTTTTTCCTCTTTGTTTTATGTTCATTCAGGTGGAAAAAGTTACAAGGTGTACGCTTTGTCCACCTGAAAGGGGGGTTAGTGCATAGGTCTGAAAGCACAGATAATGCATTGTCTTTTTAATGCTTAAAATTTTGAATTTTGAGAAGCAACGTTCAAGTTCATGTTTTTAAAATTTTTGATCATACCAGAAGGATCCATTTTAGAGTGCGTTCAGCCTAAAGAGGTCATGGTTGTTTTGATAGGTTGGTCAGGGTTTCAGAAACCAGGAATACTAAGTTCCTGGTTCCAAGGAAGGAACTATAAGTAAATGTAGTAAGCGAGCAGATATTATGGATAAGAATTTGATTCTGCTCTTGTTTTTTTCACTTCCAGAGTCCTGGTGAAGCGTGATTGGAGAGGTCTCTGGAACAGGGATGACAGATGTTCATATGGTTGGCAGTTTGTTTCGGCCATACTACACCGCAAATTTGTTCTGATAAACATCAGGAGAGAAGGGACAAACGAAAAGATTCAGTTTAATACTTGTTTTTGCTTATGGACAATTTAGGGCTAATGCTGGATCTGAAGGACTTTGCCCATCAACGAGACTTGTGAAACATTTTTGCCGGAGTCTCTCCTGAAGAATGCAAACATGCTATTAATACATGTGCAATGGGTTGGAGGTTGGGGAAGGAATATACACATCCAATCCGTCAGAACATGAAATGTGAAATATATGTTTTTTGTTGAAGGGAGGAATTGAAAGAAGAAAATGTTTTTAATGTATGACATATATTGACATAACGGAAGTAATATGGTGCAGGTGCCCAGGTGACTGGCGCTTATACATAATAAGGTGTCAGTTGGCCAGACTAGAGGTTGGCCAGGTGACACATCAATGGGGTGAAAATTTCCTTGTATGGGGGGATACGCCTGGTTGATGAATAGACACAGGAGCACGCTCCGTTAGATAAAGGGAACAAACGCTGGCTACCAGGGTACAATATGCCTTCACCACATGGCGCTGCAACATCTCACAGTGGTTGATAAAAACCTATTACCCTATATGTGCTGAGTATACACTGAATCAAGTGCAACCATTGTACCAGTGACTTGCTCCCAGAGATGTGCGGACACAGAATGAGGTTCATGCAGGGCGCGTATGTCTGAGGAGTAACCGGAAGAGGAGGGATGTATTCAGTCCTATATTGGGGGAATAGGAGCTGGGATGGATGTTGTTCATGGGGTGGACATCGGCCTCCTGAGGAACAAACTCGCAGCCATAGCTTCAGAACTTAAGCGGGGCTTTGGTACTCAGAGAGATTGGTGGCATCCATGATAGCATTCAACAAAGTCACATAAATACCCAGGTTAAAGTGGCTCAAGATTTTGTCAACCATGTTGAGAGGTTGGTAGGGAATGTGATGGTATAGGACAGGAATCTGTCATTGGCTCTTGCGTGCACAAAGTGGCAGGTGGAAGTGTCAACCAGCATTGAGCTGATTGTACAGTCTCCATATGAGGGACAGAGGCCTTATGAGTTAGCATCACCGCTCAGTAAGACTTTGCCAAACACGTCGCTTACACTGATTCAAAGTGGTGGTCGATTGCCTGGATGGGCTGTACCGGTTTGGATTGTGAAAGGTGTTATGCTGTATGATCTCAAATACAGAAGTGCAGACTCGGTCTGTATATTTGGTGGCATTAATGGAACTTACTGACTGGGGATTCTATCTTCTTGCGTTTGAGGCCAATTGCCCACATATGATCAAAGAAGCTAGAAGATGGAGGCAGGTTGATACTTCCCTTGGTCAGAAGCATGACCATGATGTCCTTTGTATGCCAGGTCAATACATGGTTGGGAAGATATTTCATTCTGTATTCGGGATGGAAGGATCATTGCTGGGAAGGAAGCACCTGGGTATTATTTGGGACATAGACGAGTTTGTTTCCTTGTCCTAAAGAATGCCGATGTAACGTTAGTCATGGAACTAGATGGTTCTTTGAACCTAACAATAGGTAGGGGTGCATGGTGTACCCTGGGCATGGTCTCTTAAATCCAGGCACAGGGATGGAATTGTGTGGGTTTTGTCATTGTTGCAGATTTATATGTGTTGTTGGACTTGATATTTATATAGAAGGGTCGCCCAGTTATTTATGCAAGATGGGGAACGAAGTGACGGTAGGGACTCTGCGTACAAGTTAGAGACTTTGCTGCCAAGTCAGAGCCCTGCAATACCACTGACATGCCCGAAATCTGATGGGTCATAGGTATATATGTATATATTATGGTAATGGTTGATTTATGTCATGGTATAGTGTGATAAAGGTATATTTTAAGCTAGTAACATGGGCAAAAGGCCCTCCTCGAGACTCTATATCTGAAAGCTGGTTAAGATGCTGCTCTGGATGTGTGCTGGTGAATGATGAGTGTATGGACACCCCTTGCCTGTTTTATACCCCTTCATGAAGATGTTAGAAAGAAGAAGCTACAGAATGGTGACATGGGAGCTGTCACGGAAGAATGATGTTGGTGTGTCACACAGTAACAAAGCGGCACGTGTTGGGAAACACAGCACGTTAGGTCCGTTATGGACTGTTCCACAGGAGCTGGTTCTGAGGCCTATGGTGAGAGGCGCAACATGCGTTAAGACATTTATGGACTGTTCCATAGGGGCTGTTTCTGCACATGTTGAAAACACAACACGTTAAGACAGTTAAAGACTGTTCTATAGGTACTGGCTTGGAAACACACGTTGGGGAGGAAACAGTTATGGACTGTTCAATAGGAGCCGTGTCTGAAGAAGGGTGGTATGCGCTCTTTAGGCGCAAAGCGGCATATGTTGGATAGCAACATGGTTTAATATCTTACTTCTGGTATTTCACTTCCTGTTTGACACAGCCAGGTAGGAATGAAAACACATCAAAGCTTTGTGATCAGAAGAACAATGCCTTGGCTCAAGCCCACCTGCTGTGACATGTGTGAGCACAAAGTTTCAAAGAGACCACTGCTGCCAAGATGTCTATTGAAGATCTGACACAGGGCTAATAGAGACGTTGGCCCTGCTGGACAATATAGCATGCTTCCTGGAGAATGGGCAGACATTTGGAAGGGATACCTCTCGGCAAAGTGTATTGGATAAAAGGCAAATGGGGGTGGCTACGAGTGGGCGTGTATGTTTGAATGAAAGGAACACAGGCTTTTGTTCTCCCCTTTTTGGTTGCTGAGAAGCCTGCTGTAAGGTCGTCCCTCTGCTATCTTGGGACCTTGCTCTGACCGAGGGCTTGGGCCTATATTCCATGAGGCCCAGACCCCTTTTATCATCCAGAACTAACAGAGGAAACCATGTGTGATAAGTATTTTTGATATTTCATTGTTGTTATATGTTGTAGAGATGTACTGTTAGTAAAGTGTGTTCTGATTGTAAGCTATGTAACATTGTAATACCCTTTTAATACTTTTATGATAGTTTCCTAACTCCTTGGGAAATAAAATAAGATATTGTTTTACTAGCAGCACCGTGTGTTTGGTTTCATAGTTAACCTGGTATTATTGTGATATTAACAATAGCATGTGCTCAGAGTTTAATAGACCAACTAATTATAGGGACTAGATAAATTAATACACAGATATAATATTAATATTTATATCGATTATTACAAGCGGAAACTTAGGTGAGGAAATAACTTGGAATTGAATTATCTCATAGTGAAGGGCCCCTACGGCCATGGACAACGGAACAGTCTCACGAGTTACATGGACAGGCTGTAGAGGTCTCCCGTCAAGAGCCTCAATGGCAAGTGGAGTGCCACGCAGCTGCAGCGGAATCGAGTGCTTTGATACAGAGGCAGCATCAACGAACAGGCCTGCAGCCCCAGAGTCAATTAGAGCCTGTATTTTGACGGATGACTCAGCCCAATACAGGGTAACCGAAACCAGGGGCTTATCTTTCTGGGAAACTGGAGATGAAACAACGCCACCTAAGGTCTGTCCGTGACAGGACCTCAAGGTTCGGGCGTTCCTTGGATGGGTAGGACAAGACTTCAAAAAGTGACCAGACTGGCCACAATAAAGGCACAATCTCTCCCTCCTCCTAAGGGCTCTCTCATATGCAGAGAGACGCGTGAAGCCCAAGTGCATAGGTTCATCTTCACAGACCGACTCGGTACCAGGAGGCATGGGAGGTGTGGGAGGCAAAGCTCGGAGACAAATGTACAGGAGGCTTGTGCCAGTGCTCCTTAAAAGAGTCTTTCTCGGAGTCTGGAGTCAATGAGGATGGCAAATGTGATCAACCTCTCCAGCTCAGTGGGTAAATCTCGGGCTGCTAACGCATCCTTGATGTTATCCGAGAGACCATGAGAGAAGGCAGCCACGAGGGCCTCATTGTTCCAAGCAATCTCTGCTGCCAGAGTACGGAATTTAATGGCGTAATCGGCGACAGTTCTCGTACTCTATTTGATGGACATGAGGCTCTTGGCAGCAGAAGCGGAGCTTGCGGGAACGTCAAATACCCTTTTGAAGGAAGCCACAAATTCTGGGTAACTCAGGACCACGAGTTTTTGCGTCTCCCATAGAGGGTTTGCCCAGGCCAAGGCTCTCTGAGAAAGCAAAGATATCACAAAACCTACTTTGCTTCTGTCAGTGGGAAACGCCTGGGGCAGCATCTCAAAGTATATCTCAACCTGGTTGAGAAACCCTCTGCATTGAATTGGATTGCCCCTAAATCGCTGAGGAAGCAGAGCGGAACCAGACATGTCTCTTATAGAGGTAATACTCGAGGCAGGTGCACAGAGAATGGAGCAGCAGCAGGGACGGCCTGCAACACAGGTTGTACCAGAGCAGCCATAGTGGAAGATTCCAGGTGAGCCATGCGACTCAGGAGCATTTGTAACGCCAAACTGATCCATGCGGTGATCCTGGTCATCCAATCTGGAAAAAATATTACCAACAAGTGGACTGACTGCATCTTCTGAATTCATGGCCTTCGCCTACTACCAGAAACCATGAATCAGACCGAGACAGAAGTACAGTTAATCACACTTGTTTAAGAATAATAAAAAGGTAAACAGAGTAAGCGTAGTCAATACATAGCCAGAGTTCAGTAACCAGATCGGGTAGTCAGCCAATGGCAAAATCAGAGAGCCAGAAATCAACGTAGTAGTACAGCAAGCAGGATCAGGAGCCAGAAGGGACGTCAGCCGAGCTGTCTTCAACAGGAACGCAGGAGAAAGTCTCTGAGATGTGACTAAAGGTGAAGGCAGAGATGAAGTGAGCTGGACGGCTTTAAGTAGCCAGGACTGACGAGCAGATCATCAACAACTGAGTCACTGTGGAGAGAAAGGAGCTGGCAATTAGCCAACAGCTGAGCGGCCAGCTCTGAGCCCAGCCCTGACAACTGTTTAATGTTCCCTCTTTAACACTAACACTGGACCCCACAATACAGATGTCTGCCAACTCAACAGTAGATGCTGCTTTTGTTTTTCCTATGGCTTACTACTTTGGCAGGCCAAACCTTGGCTACACAAGGTTTGCGACTGCCTCTAACGATGCAATTTGTCTCCGCAACCCTTTTTTGTGTAGGAGGGCTCTGCTACCATTCTATCAATGTTATTGTTCATTACAGTTTGATTCTGTCTGTATGATTATTTGACTTTGAAATGTTCAACCATATGCCTTGCAACTTTTTACCTGCACCAATTTTGTATGTTGTAAACAACTTTTTTTTTCTTCAATAAAAGCATTGTGAAAGAACAATGATCAAGACCTGTGGTCTTCAAACTGTGGCCCGTGGGCCGAATGCAGCCCTCTCTTTCTCTGACCCTTGGGGCGCTATTGCCTCTCACTGCCACCAACAAGGAGGCACCATTACCTCCACTGACAGCAACAGCAGAGAACCATTCCTCTTGCTAAGAAAACGATGGACCATTTTTTCTTTCACTGTCAGCAATGATGGGACACTATTCCTCCCACTGACACCAGCAAATGGGCATAATTCCTCACACTGATATAAACAATCAGGCACTATTTCTCCAACTAAGGCTGGGTGCACATATGTGCGGTCGCAGTTTCCAGCATGGGGTCCAGTGCATTGCTGTTCACCACTTCAGGTGTGATACAGGTCCGAATGTTTGCCTGAATTTGCACCTGAACCAGATTCAAAAACACTCAGGACCCTTTTGGAAACCGCACTGTGGCCATTCTGGATATGTGTGAACCGGCTCTATTGAGAGCCGGTCACATTCGCATGTCATTCGAATTGGATGCAGTGAAAACCGCATCCAATTCACACATATGTTATGGGTACTATTCCTCCAACTAACACCAATGATGGGACACTATTCCTTCCACTAATACCAATGGCAGGGCACAAGTCCTCCCACTAATGCCAATGATGGGGCAATAGTTATACAGTTATATAGTTAGTAAGGTTTAATAAAGACACCAGTCCATCCAGTTCAACCTGAGCGAGTGTGGGTGCGTGTCTACAATTGTCCCTATCCCTGTACATTGTGTCTCATTAAGATGCTCATCAATTATATTATTATTTATTTTAGGTACCCATATAGCGCCCACAATTTAGGCTGCGCTCCACACATACATCGCACTCTCACATCAGTCCCTACCCTCAAGGAGCCCACAATCCAAGGTCCCCACCTCACATTCATATACTAGGGACAATTTTTGGACAGAAGCCAATAAACTTACCAGCATGTCTTTGGAGTGTGGGAGGAAACCAGAGTACACAGAGAAAACCCACGCAGGCACAGGGAGAACATGCAAACTCTAGGCAGGTAGTGTCGTGGTTGGGAGTCGAACCAGCGACCCTTTTTACTGCTAGGCGAGAGTGCTACCCACTACACCACTGTGCCGTCCAATATTCCTCCCACTAATACCAATGATTGGGCACAAATTTCCCCAACTTATACCAATGATGAATTAAATTGAGGAAAATGATCGGAGACTAAGAGCAACAAAGATTCTTCTTGCTTGGAAAAAAAAAAAAAAAACTCAGTAGGAATTTCAGTTTACGTTTTTGGCTACTTCTCCTCAACATGTAATATCTGAGCAAGTCCCAGACAGTAAATAAAGCACAGTTCCCAAATAAACAGCACCAACAATTAGCATGGGGAAGGAGAAGACTCGACGTTAAGCAAGCCCCCTCCCTGTACTACTGCAAAAATAAAGAAGATAAAAAATGTTGGTGATAAGTGATTTCCAAAAAATACTAATGCAAAAATATATCCTACTATATTTAATGCTGTTATTGTACATACCACTTCCCCCATAGAGGCGGCTACCATGTGCACTACTGGAGAGAGGTATGGAGAGGATTCGGAGTGAAGCCAACGTTTCACAGTTTCATATGTCACAAAGAAAGCAGATGCTAAAAGGTAAAATAAAGTAAAGACAGGTGAGAAAACACAAATGTATGCTATCTAATAAAGCTGAAAGTGGTATTAAACCAAAAAGCAAACATTTATTATATTGTAGCACACAATTCTTAGATATGATGGCTGCATTAGTTTACTTTTTTCAGGTCTGCTTTCTTTTATTTTTACCTGGTGATCCAGCCAGTAAGTCTGTTTTTCCACGGAACAAGCTCTCCAGCAAATGCATCAGTTAGAGTGCTGAGGAAAACCATTTACGGGGGGGGGGGGGGGGGGACAGGGGTGCTTACAATAATCAGCATTCATTTAAAGCCTTTATCCTAAAAGAAAAAACTGTATGCTGTAACTAAAGTGTGAGCTGGAGCTTGGCTATAATTTCTTCTAAATCTGCTTGTACATCTAACTCTCTGTGCCTGCACCGCACGGGTCAACCGCTCGTTTTTGTCTAGGGGATTAGATAATAGAGATACAGTACATACTTACCTAATCCTCCAATCCTCCCAGCACAAGACTGGTCCCTGTGGCTCCTACTCCCTCCTCCGCGGGCTAGCGGTCTTGTAGGGTGGACTGTTCCGGACGTCATCACGTGCATAGACCTGCTTGGGACATCAGGAACAGTCCACCGCAGGATCATGGGGTTGCATCGTTTGCAGGTGGAAAGGAGGATCGGTGAGTATAAGCTTTCTCCAATCAGCTAGACAAAAACGAGCAGTTAACGAGTGCAGTGCGGGCACAGCCTGATTGCAGGGGAAAACCTTTTTTTTTTGCCCAGAGTCAGGCTTTAATCATTGTATCTTGTTACTTTTGGCTGGCTGTCTGCTTTAATTAAAGCTGAACTCCAGAAAAAAAGCTACAGTGCCTTCAAAAAGTATTCATACCCCTTTATATTTTCCACATCTCATGTTACAACCGAAAAGGTAAAGGTATTTTATTGGGATTTTTTTGTGACAGACCAACACAAAGTGGCACATGATTGTGAAGTGAAAGGAAAATGATAAATGGTTTTCAAACTTTTTTACAAATAAATATGTTAAAAGTGCGGCGTGTATTTGTATTCAGCCCCCCTTAGTCAATACTTTGTGGAACCACCTTTCACTGCAATTACAGCTGCAAGTCTTTTTGGGGATGTCTCTACCAGCTTTGCACATCTAGAGAGTGACATTTTTGCCCATTCTTCTTTGCAAAATAGCTCAAGCTCTGTCAGATTGGATGGAGAGCGTCTGTGAACAGCAATTTTCAAGTCTTGCCACAGATTCTCAACTGGATTTAGGTCTGGATTTTGACTGGGCCATTCTAACACATGAATATGCTTTGATGTAAACCATTTTGGCTGTATGTTTAGAGTCGTTGTCCTGCTGGGAGGTTAATATCCGCCCCAGTCTCAAGTCTCTTGCAGACTCTAATGCCGCGTACACATGATCAGACTTCTCGTCGAAAAAAGATATGATGGTTTTTCCAACGGGATTCCGCTCAAGTTTGCCTTGCATACACACGGTCACGCAAAAGTTCGCTGAAATTACGACCATCAAGAACGCGGTGTTGTACAACACTACAACGAGCCGAGAAAATGAAGTTCAATGCTTCCCTCGAATTATTTCCGAGCATGCGTAGGAATTTTGTGCATCGGAATTGCCACAGACGATCGCATTTTCAGATAGGAACTTTTCCCAACCGAAAAAATTAAGAACATTCTCTCAATCTTTTGCTGGCTGGAATTCGGCCAGCAAAAGTCCGATAGAGCATACACACGGTCGCATTTTCTGATTAAAAACTCTCATCTGTCTTTTGCGGGCCGAAATTCCGTGTGTACAGGGAATAACAGGTTTTCTTCTAAGGCCGTGTACACACGAGACAGAAAAAGTCTGATGGAATCTTTTTATCATCTATTCCGATCATGTGTATGCCTCATCGGACTTTTTTTTTTCGAAAATTCTGACGGACCTAGAAATAGAACATGTTCTAAATATTTCCGACAGAACCAATTCCTATCGGAAAAACTGCTCGTCTGTATGCTGTTCCGACGTACCAAATACGACACATGCTCTGAAGCAAGTACGAGACGGAAGCTATTGGCTACTGGCTATTGAACTTCCTTTTTCTAGTCCCGTCGTACGTGTTGTACGTCACCGCGTTCTGGGCGGTTGGACTTTGGTGTGACTGTGTGTAGGCAAGACCGCTTGAATGGAATTCCGTCGGCGTTCCATCGGAGAAACCTTCGGAGTCTATTCCGACGGCAAAACCAGTTGTGTGTACGCAGCATAAGAATGCCATGAATTTGGCTCCATCCATCTTCCCATCAACTCTGACCAGCTTCCCTGTCCCTGCTGAAGAAAAGCATCCCCACAACATGATGCTGCCACCACCATGTTTCAGGGTGGGGATGGTGTGTTCAGGGTGATGTGCAGTGTTAGTTTTCCGCCACACATATTATTTTGCCATTAGGCCAAAAAGTTAAATTTTGGTCTCATCTGACCAGAACACCTTCTTCCACATGTTTGCTGTGCCCTCCACAAGGATTCTCGCAAACTGCAAATGGGACTTCTTATGGCTTTCTTTCAACGATGGCTTTCTTCTTGCCACTCTTCCATAAAGACCAGATTTGTAGAGTGCACGACTAATAGTTGTCCTGTGGACAGATTCTTCCATCTGAGCTGTGGATCTCTGCAGCTCCCCCAGAGTTACCATGGGCCTCTTGACTGATTCTCTGATTATTGCTCTATTTGCCCGGTCTGTCAGTTTAGGTGGACGGCCATGTCTTGGTAGGTTCGCAGTTGTGCCATACTCTCTCCATACTCTCTCTGATTCCTCTTGTACCAAATTGTAATGTCTGCCCTCATGTTGTAAAGCGCTGCGCAAACTGTTGGTTCTATATAAAACCTGTATAATAATAATAACATTTCTGTCCAGCCACTTCTGAGATTTACACCGACCTGACAGCTTAGTGACCTGCCATTTTTCTACAGCCCTCAAGCAACGCTACTAGGTCACCTCCCTGCCTCCAGTCTGTGACTGGACAGTAAACGAGCAGCAATAGACTGAAAAGATCATCTCTTCACTCTCTCCTTTATAGCTCATGTGAATGCAGGGCACCTGATTGGCATCTAGTGATGCCCCTCCCGCTCCAGCCGGCTGCATTTTTAGGGTATTACAGGAGGTTGTAATCAAATAAAATTCAGGCATTTATGCTAGTTGCATTTAAAGTACAGTATGTCAAGACAAAATGCTTTTTTTATTTTATTTTGGATAGACTGGAAAAGATTTACAATCCTGATGGGTTTTTGCTGCTCTTAGAGAGGTTTTCTCGCACTTCCTGTCCTGCTAATGACTGTTAACCAGACAGTAAGTGAGGAAAACCTCCAACAGGGACAGACATAAAATAAAATTATGACCGGTCAGGGACATATGGTCTTGTTGGCTTAATTTCCAAACTATGCCAGACTACAGCAAGCTTATGGGTAATCACCCTCAACTGACTGCTTAGCTGAGACAGTCTTCAGTTGTCCCTGCACCCATTTGCCACCTATGTGAGCATCCGGGTATTAAGTGCCATAGGTATGGGGTAGATGGGGGAAGATGGGCGCCCCCCAGGACAGAAGGACAGCCCATACCTCTCACCTACTGCTTCCCTCCACAACCTCTTAAGGTCCTGCTGCCCTACCCTACTCAACTCTCCTACCTTGTTCCCCTCTCTCCACTCCCTCTTCACCTCTGCTTCCTTTTCCTCTTCACTTTGCTCTCTGCTCCTTCTCTCTAATGCCCTGTACACATGATAGGATTTTCTGATGGAAAATGTGTGATAGGACCTTGTTGTCGGAAATTCCGACCGTGTGTAGGCTCCATCACACATTTTCCATCGGAATTTCCGACACACAAAGTTTGAGAACAGGCTATAAAATTTTCCAACAACAAAATCCGATCGGTTAAATTCCGATCATGTGTACACAAATCCGACACACAAAGTGCCACGCATGCTCAGAATAAATTGAGAGACGAAAGCTATTGGCTATTGCCCCGTTTATAGTCCCGACGTACGTGTTTTACGTCACCGCGTTCAGAACGATCGGATTTTCCGACAACTTTGTGTGACCGTGTGTATGCAAGACAAGTTTGAGCCAACATCCGTCGGAAAAAATCCATGGATTTTGTTGTCGGAATGTCCGATCAATGTCCGACCGTGTGTACGGGGCATAACTGTTCCCTTCCTGGCCTTTTCTACACTCTCTCCCTGAGACTTTCATTCTCTCCTGGTAAGATTCCCTTAGTGAAGTCTGATGAACAGATTATCAGTCTCCATTCATATGCTCACCACACTAGAAAGGCGGTGTTTACCCCTTTGAACATCTCCTTTAGTTCACCAGGCTCCCACCGCATCAGGACTCCGACAAGGACCTTGGTAAAGTATTCATGGTTCATAACTAGGGTTTACCTTGTTACTTTATTTATTCAACTCTTAAGTATTTTTCCTACTGATGACTAGCTGAAATACACAGTATTTTTGGAAAACTTCCCTTCCCCTCTCGTTCCTTTTCTTTATTTGTAATGTTGGCTGTGGCTTTCTGGGTCCTTTCTTTTGCACGTGTTTTATTTCAGTACAGTCTTTGTGGAATAAAAATCTGAACGGGGTTCAGAATGAACAGGCTGCATGGCTATACTCTGTATGACTCACTTCTAACCAAAGATTACAATGTCTTTCAGCAGCTTCTCCCTTCTGTGGCTATATTGTATCACTATCTGTGTGAATGTTAGCAGAATATGAACCCAGAGTGACAGGAGTTCTGTAGGTACATGCAAATCAAAATGTAATGAAGAAAAGATGCCTCAAGCCGCACAAAGCTGCAAATCCACTATAGAGGCGTATGTGGCAGTCTCAGCCTGGGCTTCAGCAAGGCCATGCTCCCAACACTTTTTACTCTGGCTCCCGAAGCCTAATCATGGGGAATTCCCATGATCCAGCCCTGGGGGCAGAGCGAAACGCATTGAGCACATGGCCTGGCCTGAGCCCAGGCTGAAACTGCCACATACTCTTCTATAGTGGAGCAGCAATGTGCGGCTTGAGGGATCTTTTCCTTATTACATGCTGATGTTTGGAAATGCGACAAGCTCCTTTCCCGGCCGGCACTCCAGGCAGATGGCCATGGATTGGAAACCTCTGGAGCCTGAGCGGCATCCACATTTGAACATACTTGCAACTCAAGTTCCAAAATGTAATCTATACTTCTATGGCAATAACACTACATTTAAGCTCTATATACAGTGTTCCTTCAGTTGTATTGTATCCACTTCTTGTATCTTCTGTTCTGTGTGTATCTTTTCTTTTTAACCTTTTAATAAACGTTTTGCACTATAGCACACTATGATAACTTTGTTGTTCTGTAGTAGTATAGAGGTAATACCTGCAGACTAAACTTGGTTCTTCACATTTACATCTCACACACTGTAAGATCTTGTTTTGTAATCGGCTGCCTTCAGAATGGATATTCCTTGGTGTTGGCTCATTTCTTAATGTGAACACATTACTGCGGACCTCAAGTTTAATCTTATATTTTGCCTTCATTAACATCCTAATGACATTTTCAGAATAAAACTTAAGGTGTTCAGTCCATACCCAAGGCCCCATTCACACTTGGCGATTTGGAACTGCAAGCAAAATTGCCACGATTCCAAATCACGTGGCAAATCGGTGAAAAACATGCAACGCGCATTTGGGTCTCGTTCATTCTACAGTAAAACCTTGGATTGAGAGTAACTTGGTTTGAGAGCGTTTTGCAAGACAAGCAAATTTATTTTATAAAATTTGACTTGATATACAAACGATGTCTTGATCTACAAGTCACGTCACAATTGAGTATAAAAGAGAAGAGAGGCACCTCTAAGTGTAGCAACATGGTTACATTTATTGAAGGTACAACATTTAGCAACTCACATGGTTGATGATTAAAAGAGGCACACCTAAGTATGCAGGCATCCGGGGTAAAGCTGTCCACATAGACCATCATCCTCACCATCTCATCGATGTAATCCCTTCCACGCTACGCTCCATGAGCGCTTCAAGCCTTGCTTTCAGATCGCTCTACTACAGGGTAGCCTTCCCGGTCACAATTGCAGACTGACAGTGGTGAAAGCCGACGGTGTAGGGGATGTTCTATGTGGACAGCTTTACCCCGGATGCCTGCATATTTATATGTGATTCTTTTAATCATCAACCATGTGAGTTGCTAAATGTTGTACCTTCATTAAATGTAACCATATTGCTACACTTAGAGGCGCCTCTCTTCTCTTTTATACTCTGTAGCTCCTGCTAGATTTTGCTTCTAATCTCCTTGTGGATGGACATTTTATGGTTACACAACCTGGTCACATAAACTTTTTATATGGACTATAAACTGAAGGACTTATGAATAAATGGTTGTGGAATGAATTATCTGAGTTTCCATTATTTCTTGTGAGGAAATTCGCTTTGATATATGAGAGATTTGGATTACAAGCATGTTTCCGGAACAAATTATGCTCGCAATCCAAGGTTTTACTGTATACAGAATCCCAAAACGCTGTGCGATTTTGCAGCTGGTGTCGTGCGACAGAACTGTGCCACAATCGCTGAAAAATGAGACTTTAAAAATAGCTTGAAGCTTGTCACCCAACAAGGAGCAGGAGCTTCATTTGGGCCACAAACACGCATCAGGCAGCCCATTAAAGTGAATGGGCTGCCCTATGGTGACACACAGAAATGCGTGAAAATTGCTCACACAAAATCGCAAGCGAGAACGCAGGTTCCCGCTACACAAAGTGTGAATGGGGTCTTTTTGTGGACTCAGAGATGTGCTTCTCTATAAAATATAAGCAGATCATGGCTGGTGGAAAGGGTTGGTAGGGTGCTGTACATAGCTTATGAAAACATCACAGCACTGTGCCTCAGTGATCCTCTCAAGAGTCCTCAGCTTTGATTCAAGCAGAGGGCTGACTACAGGAGAGACGTTATGTAAATATCAAAATGTCTTGTTAAGTAACATACACAAGACTGCGATCCTTCATAATTGGAAGAACTGAAATCCAATGAATGAAAGGCGTGGGGCCAGGGACAGCAAGCAATCAGAGAAGCAATTTCAATAAAGAAGAGGATCCTGCACAGCTGTGCAAGACTGGAGAGAAGGATGGAGTTCAGCTTTACATTACTATACTTTTTTTGCTAATTTGGTGGCAGAGGCAATATACTTCATATCCTACATCTGAAAAAGATCTTACCATTAGGAAAGGATCCAATAGCAGTGGATGGGACACCAGCATAGATGCCACGGAAGCCACCAGCCCTGGAAAACCCTTGAGGGCTCTGTAGTCTGGTTTTCATAGTGTCCAGAGGAAATAAAATAAGGTCAACACACATCCCAGCTGTCCCACCGGCCTAAGGAACAAAACATTAATAGTGAGTATGGAGGAAAACCCTATCTGACCATCAAATACATACAATATTAAGGTGATAAAGTTATTTGACTGTCTGTATGGGATGATAACTGTTAAAACAAAGCGAAAATAAAAAGAAAATCAGCTTTCCTTAAAGCAGTGATTCTCAACTCCTGTCCTCAGGCCCCACTAACAGGCCAGGTTTGCAAGATAACTGAAATACATCACATGTGATATCATTTGCTGCTCAGTGATTGCAGTATTCTAGTCTGCATCTCCCCAAGGTAATACATAAAACCTGGCCTGTTAGTGGGCCCTGAAGACAGGAGTTGAGAACCACTGCCTTAAAGGCTTACCTTTAATTTGAGGCTGTCCCCACAGTACTTACCTTCTGCCACTAGATGTCACCAATCTTTAGGGTTGAATAATGGTCAGCATCATTCAATCAGCTTTCTTTGAGCCCAAGCAGTCATAGACCCAACAAACAAACATCTGTTAACCCACCACATCAGACTGCCTAAGTGTGCATAGGACCTTTAAGGTAATATACAGTAAAACCTTGCATTGCGAGCATAATTCGTTCTAGGAAACATGCTTGTAATCCAAAGCACTTGAATATCAAAGCAAATTTCTCCATAAGAAATTATGGAAACTCAGATGATTCGTTCCACAACCATTTAATCATAAGTCCTTCAGTCCATATAAAAAGATTATAGTAATGGCCACAGCCGGGTGCCCACAGTTACAATGCCCATGCCGCCGAACGGAGGGGAAGACGAGCGGGGCTTCAATCCCCCGCATCGCTGGACCCTGGGACAGGTAAGTGTCCGATTATTAAAAGTCAGCAGCTGCAGTATTTGTAGCTGCTGACTTTTAATTTCTTTTTTTGAGCAGACCTCCGCTTTAAAATAAACCAATTTGTGCTGTTCCTTAAGAAACCCATTGCTCTGTGAACCCTGTGTCCTGTATTCATTATTTTACTGTAAAACACAGGTTGTATATACACAATATATAGTAAACACAGATATGCCTGAAGCAGTGGATGGGGTGGACAAAGACATATATGGTTTAATGGTGCCATGAACTCATGTAGGGTCCAAATAAAAGTGCTGAGCCCCCCTCTTTATGCGCTCTATACCTATGACTGCACACTGTGCTATCATACAAACAGAATTAAATTTGCTGACAATACTACAGTAGTGGGTTGTATTAGTGGAGGGGTCAAAGAATGTTATAGAGTGGAAGTAGGAAAGATAATGGAGTGGTGTGCAGTAAATAATTTAACCCTGGACATGGGTAAAACTAAAGAGCTAGTTATGGAATTTAGAAAAAATAAGACTGAAATAGCCCCACTCTTTATCAATGGTGAATGCGTGGACAGGGTCTCTGTCTTTAACCACTTGCCTACCGGGCACTTACACCCGCTTCCTGCCCAGGCCATTTTTCAGCTTTCAGTGCTGTCGCACTTTGAATGACAATTGCGCGGTCGTGCTACACTGTACCCAAACAATTCTTTTTATCATTTTCTTCACACAAATAGAGCTTTCTTTTGGTGGTATTTATTCACTGCTGGGTTTTTTTATTTTTTTACAAAAAAAAAAAAAAAGACCAAAAATTTTGAAAAAAAAAGTGTTTTTTACTTTTTTTCTGTCAGTAAATTTTGTAACTAAGTAACTAAGTAATTTTTCTCCTTCACTGATGTTCGCTGATGAGGCAGCACTTAGGGGCACTGATGAAGAGGCACTAATATGCCGCACTGATGGGCACTGATAGGCGGCACTGATGGGCACTAATAGGCAGTGATAGGCGGCACTGGTGGGCACTGAAAGGCAGCAATGGTGGGCACTGATAGGCGGCATGGACAGGCGGTACTGATGGGCGACACTGATGGGCATTGATCAACAGCAGTGATGGGCAGCACTGATAAGCGGTACTGATTGCCAGCACTGACTGGTATCGCTAATGGGCACTGATTGGTGGCACTTGTGGGCACTGATTGCTGGCATTGGTGGGCAATGGTGGGTACTGTATGGTGACACTGTATTTCTATATTGTAATCAGGGCACTGATGATCAGTGCCCTGATTACATTCCTACATGTCCCCCTGCGTGGAGATGCCTCTGATCGGCTCTCCTCGCCACACACTCTGTCAGTGTGAGGCGAGGAGCGCCGATTACCGGCACTTCCTTGTTTACATGTGATCGGCTGTGATGGACACAGCCGATCACATGGTTAAAGAGCCACGGACGCGGCTTTTTACAGAGATCGGGGTCGCGCCGTGTCCTAGCAACATGGCGCAGCCGCGATCGCCGTGCTGCGTGCCCACCGTCATTTGACGGTGGGCGGGCGGCAAGCAGTTAAAGTGATTTTAAACCTTGTTTATTTTTTTTTATTTTTTTTTTTTTAGTAACAAACATGTCATACTGACCTGCTCTGTACAGTGGTTTTGCACAGAGCTGGATCCTCCTCTTCCCAGGTCCCCTGCCAGCACTCTTGGCCCATCCCTCCTGCTGAGAGCCCCCCCGGACAAGCAGCTTGCTGTGGGGGCACCCAAGCAGGCTCACCCCGGAGCCGCTGCTCTGAATATCCATTCACACACAGAGCTGCTCGGCCCTGCCCCCTCTCCTCATTGGCACACTGGCTGTGATTGACGGCAGTGGGAGCCAATGAGGAGAGAGAGTCCCCGGAGAGCTGAGACTTTCGTGCACATTGCTGGATCGCGATGGGGTTCAAGTATTAGGGGGACTGCTGCACAGAGGGTTTTTACCTACATGCATGGAATGCATGTAGGTAAAAAACCTTGAGTCTTTAAAACCACTTTAAGTTTCTCTGGGTACAGATTTATGAGAATCCAAATGTACATGCTGATGTAAAAAAAAAAAAAAAAAATCAAACCAATTATTCTTTCTTAGGCTACTTAGGAAGAATGGTCTAGGGCAAAAAGCCTTAAAGACCTTTTATCGCTCTTCAATTGAGAGCGTATTGGTGTACTGAATTTTAGTATGGTACCCAAATTGTACCACGGCTAACAGAAACGCTCTTCAGAAATGTATGACTCTCACTTTCTAGGTAGAGCACAGAAAATAATAAGCGATTCATCCCATCCTAGTTATCACTTATTTGAATTGCTACCCTCTGGCAGACATTATAGGAATCTTAAAGTTAGAACAAACAAGTACAGAGAGAGCTTCTTTCCACAGGCTGTTAAGGCAATAAATGGAAAAGTTAATTCAAGTTAGGTAACAATCGTTCAGGGTTAGTGTTCCTGTTATTTTAGGGGATGTTTAAGTTATTTATCTTTGTATAATGTTTTATGGACATGTGAGTAAAGTTGTCTCTGATTTTTAAAACTGCATGGAGTTTCTCTTTTGAAATCTCAGTGTGGATTTAATTTACAAGGACAATAAATCTTATCTTAAAACTGAACTCTGGGCATTTTTTTCTCATTTTTTCCATGCAGTGGGGCTGCGCCCGCACTGCATGGGTTAACTGCTCAGCGCAAGACTGGTTCCTTCAGCTCCTGTCCCCCCCCATCCCCCCCCCCCCCCCATAGTTTAGCGGTCTTGTGCAGTGGAATGTTCCTGAGCACCGGTTTCCTTGGGATCATGAGTATAGGCTCTGTGTTCACCCCTAGACAAAACAAGTAGTTTAGTTAAACCAATGCAGTCCACCACAGCCCCACCACATGCAAATAAAAAATTTGACCAGAGTTGGGCTTTAAGCTTACAGCTGCTAGCGGTGACCTTGTTTCAACCACTTGAGTTCGAGGACATTTAAATACAACTTTAGGAAGTCAAGTGGTTAAAGATGCTTTGTATTGCTGGGACCTGCTTCCAGGGATGCCTGGAACTGGGAATTTACTTTCACAAATGGTGGACATGTCTGACTGTTTGTGACTTAAATGAAAATGATATGCTTAATACACTTTTTTAAGTTACTATCCCGATGCTGCCGAAGGTGGCATTGCTTAGTTTGAAACCTGATGGACCCACTAACCACCAGTTTAGGCTTCTGACCCCTATATTTACTGCTACCAAACAGATTATAGCTGGAGCTTGGTTGACAAATTCCCTCTCCGTGGAAGCAATAAAATCTAAATAAACACTGGATGCTCACGAACAATAAGCTGATGGTCATGCTTACCGACTCTATGCGTACATTTTAGAGCTGCGCGATTTTGGCTAAAATGAGAATCACAATTTTTTTTGCTTAAAATAAAGTTTGAATGAATGCTGCGCAAATACGGTGTATTAAATATTAATATAATAAATATTGCAACAACCGCCATTTTATTCCATAGGGTGTCTGATAGATATATATATATATATATATCTCATGTTTGAGTGTTCCAAGTAATTTTTTAGCAGAAAATAATGATTTTTATTTGTAATCAACAAAAAAGGTTTGGTCTTTAAATGGTTAAACTTCCTTCATTTACACTCTGGAGTTCTTTCCTTTGATAAAAAGAACTAAAAGATACTTTGTTTCTACTTATTGGGAGTTGTGATTAAACTTGGCAGGCTGCCCAGATTTATTTCTTTGAATCGTGACATGCTGTTTTGAAGATCAGGAAGAGAAAAACATTGCAATTTCGAATTCTTAACGATTCATCGTGCAGCTCTAGTACATTTCATAAATGACGGGATCCCTGGGTCACTAAATTCATGCCATTGGATTTTGATTGCCATCTACTAGACCTGTAATGGCCGCCCTACTTCTCTTATGGTGAAGGCGTTGTTCTAACCTCCCACAATGCTCCCCCTGGTCTTTTTCCCTACACTTTTACTTTTCCTACGTTCTTCACATGTCTCTTGGCCCAACATTTGTTATCTGTCTACCTGTTGATTTTCCACTTTGGCCCTGAAGTCATGCATTGATAATCTCTCTCTGTACCATATTGTCTATTTCTGCTGCTGGATGCAATGCAGGCCTGTGGGCCAATCTTCTGTCTACCATGTCTTGTACTGGCTCTGTATTTGTTTCCTTGAGAAAACAATAAAAAATATTGAACAGAAAGATGCTTTATATTTTTTTCTTTGTTATCTGTGTACAACAATGAACCATTACAATGAGAAAACCAACTGCTGTTGTCTCCTGTTATTATACATTAGAATCAGTGATACGGTACACATTACAGGTTTGCAAAAAAAAGTTGGGTGAAAATAAAATAGTTGAGATGCTTAGTAAGGGACGAAAAGGTGGTACAGATTTACTGTGGGAGAACAAATAATCTGCGGCACACTTGGGATGGTGGAGGCAGATGCCAGCCCAAGCCCCAGATTCAATCAAAATTTGTGGGTGACCTCTATTTTCAGGTTATTCTATATACACAGGTACAATTTGGGAGGTTAGTATTTCCCATGTCTCCAGGGTTGGAGGTGATAGGTTCTTCTACAAACCTATTCTATTCTATGGGGCTGGTTCACATCTATGATCTGCAGTATAGTGTGAAACATAAAATATAGAGGCCCATTCATACCTACTGGGGGAGGGGTCGACCGATTATCGGTGCAGCCTACTATTACAAGCACACCTCCCCATCCCCTCCTCCCGGGTCTCCCATTCCACCAGGTGGCCCAAGCGACCAGCCAGCACGTCCGCTGGCTGGCTGAAGATCCGAACAAAGCCAGATTGGCTTTGTTCAGGTCTCGGATCTAGTAACCTGGAAGCAATGTCATGACATCACTTCTGGATTACTGGCATCCTAAAGGCGCCAGTTTAAAAAAATAGAAAGTATTCAAAACGCCGATCTTGACGTTTTGAATACTTTCGAGTGCAGAGGAGGGGTTTGGGGTCTTATGCCGCGTACATACAATCAGATTTTCAGATGGGAAATGTTGCATGTGAGCTGGTTGGCGGAAAGTCCGACGGTGTGTATGCTCCATCAAACATTTGTTGGCGGACTTTCCGCCAACAAATGTTTGCTAGCAGGTGCTCAAATTTTCCGCCAACAAAATTTTCGCATGCTCGGAATCAAGTACGAGCCAGAAGCGTTCGGTCTTATAAAACTAGCGTTCGTAATAGAGATATCACATGACTATTGAACTTCCTTTTTATTGGCTTGCCGTACGTCTTGTACGTCACTACTTTCGTAATTGTTGGCCAACATTTGTGTGACCGTGTGTATGCAAGACAAGTTGGAGCCAACATCCTTTGAACAAAATTCCACGATTTTGTTGTCGGAAAGTCCATTCGTGTGTACGGGGCATTATAGACCCCCGATCCCCCCATAAAGACTACCTGCCACTGCCTATTACTGTTTACATTCCCTGTGACAGCAATAACAGTGATTAAAAAAAAATTATAATAATTTAAAAGGACAGTGTAAAAATAAAAAGTTTAAATCTACAGATTGTCGGCACCTGATATCAGCTAACGGCTTGAAAGGCAGACGAAAAATCGGTATCGGTCGACCCCTAATACCTACATATGTGCATTACCAAGCACACAGAACAGTGTAAATACAACCTTAGGCCCTTCTCACATGGAGGAGGACTTCACTAGGAGTCTCCTCGCTAATCCCCACTGAGCAGGCATATGGCTTGTTGGTGTTCGCTTCCCTTATGCAGAGCGGACACAGACACAGCCTGTTCTCCTTTATGGGTGGTCAGATGTAAACAGACCACCTGTCTGTTTGCACCCGACTGCCATCCAATCTGCTAGACGGATGGGGAACAGATCCCCATCCGTCTGTTTTTAGCGGATGGGATCGGATTGAACGTTGGCAGGTGTCAACAGACACATGTCCACTGAGACCCGCTACTCCATAGAGGGCAATGGATGGTCCGATTGGGTCCGCCAAAAAAAACTGACAGGCGGACCCAATCAGTTTGCCCATGTGAAAGGGGCCTTAAAGTCTTAGGCAGTCCATACATGTTTCATTTTTTCTTTCGTTGAACAAAAAACTTCTCAATCACTACCGCTAAAATATTGCATTCTGACAGTGGGCAGACTTCCCGGCCGTCAGAATAAACTGATAAGTGACACTGATCACACAGAACTTTTCCAACAAGCTGGTTGTACAGAAGTCAATCGGTAGATCAACTTGTGTACATCCAGCCTGCACATATAAGGATCGAAATTTGTCCGGTCCCTACTGAACCAGATGAATTTGAATCCATGTATGGCCTGCTTTACTGTAAGATAATGTAAATCACTTTTATTTTATTGGTCTCCAAATGTGCCGTGGTGAGGTGATATATGACCATTTTGGACATGAACATTGCTCTTTGGAGACCTTTCACAAAGTTTCAGTACCCAGCTGAGATGTATTATACTCCGGGGACCCTTTTACCAATTATCTTGTCAGAAGAAGAACATAATAGACGTCGTATAATAGTACATCTCACTTTCAAGTGCTGTCTGCCAAGTGCTGAAGATGTGACACCTATAGCTGAAACTATAATCAATAAGGTAATTACACTTACAGTTAGTATTCTCACTGTGTACCCTCCATTTGATGAAATGTTTGCTTAGCATCACAGTCTTCGGGAATTATAACATATACATATATACACAAACACATTACCTGTATATATATATATATATATATATATATATATATATATATATATATATATATATATATATATATATATATATATATATATATATATATATATATATATATATATATATATATATATATACATATATACATACATACATACATACATACACATACATACATACATACACACACACACACACACACACACACACACACACACACACACACACACACACCCCAATAGCAAAAAATGTATGCATTTTTGTACCATTCATATTACATTGTGAAAAGCTAAAGCAACAGTTTTCAATAGGCTGGGCTATCTCACATTCCTGCTTGCCAAGGCACCGGTCACATGGTCTATGTCCAGATAAAAGACAGATACCAATCTGCTAAGATCCTCCACAAATACCTTGAAAATGTGAGTCATGGAGCCATGTATGGCAGCAGAGATTTTTTGGGGGGGCTGAAGGGGGGTTCTGTCCAATGATGTCCACACAAGTGTCAATAAATATTACATTTCTTCTGGTATGAAAAATAGATCTATAGTCGACAATCCACTCAATCAATATCCCGCACGGGAAAGTGGATTTTAATTGATAGTTCAGATACAGTTCTAGAAAAACTTAAAGTGGAACTTCACCCTAAAGGAGGAGTTCCGCTTTAGACCCCCCCCCCCCACTACTTTTGCCACTTTTTTGGGGGGGGGAGGTACCTGCTTTTGACAGGCACGTAACCACTCCCACTTCCAGTCGGATTGCCATTGAGCATCCACAGGAAGTTCTGGCTGCCGCCTCCAACCTTCTGAGACACATCACATGTCCCAGAAGGCTGTGGAACCATTCACAAAGCACAGACTGAAAAAGTGGTTTGGGTGAGGACGGCACTGGAATCTTGGGTGATCTAAACAGGGCTGTGCACAGGGGATGCCTTCGGAATCTGACAGATTTGGAGTGTTTTTGCAAAGAACAGTGGGCAAATATTGCCAAGTCAAGATGTGTCATGCTGACAGACTCATACCCAAAAAGACTGAGTGCTGTAATAAAATCAAAAGGTGCTTCAACAAAGTATTAGTTTAAGGGTGTGCACACTTATGAAATTATATTATTTTAGTTTTAAATTTTTACTTCCCAGCACCTAAAAGATTTGTTTGTTGTTCGACTGACTTGTACAGTTTATAGGTCACATTAAAGGTGGAAAAAGTTCTTTAATTATTTATCTTTGTCTCATTTTTTCACATCACAAAACCTGACATTTTAACAGGGGTGTGTAGACTTTTTATATTCACTGTATGTATATACTACAACTGGCTGATGCTCCTTGAAGCTGGAAATCACAGCTATTTTCTGAATGAATGCAAATGTGTTCTCTGACTGGACGAGATGAATAAGCAGGGCGGGGACAAAACACTCTCCACCTTTTTCAATCAGAGAATGCTTTGCCTTCATTCAGGAAATTGAAAAGTATTATCTGAATGGCACAATACTGGGCAGCCAACCTCTTGTGTTCACAATACAACAGGCCAGCTACTCTGCGCAGGACACAGAAGCAAGTGGAGATCACTGGAGTAGTGGTGTCTACCTCAATTTCCAGCTTCCAGCAACATCGGCCACATATGGTCTATAAATAGTTATATTGATCCAAGCTAAACTAATGTAACTGTATAAAATATACCATACTTGAAATTCATCTTTAACCACTTGCCGAACGCCGCATGCCAATATACGTTGGCACAATGGCAGCGGTGGGCAAACCTATACGTCCCCTTTTATTGGCAGCGCTAGCGGATGACCATGCTTGCCGGATTCGATGTCCACCGGTCTCCCGGCGATCGTGTCACGGAACCACAGAACGGGGAAGTGCATATGTAAACAAGGCATTTCCCTGTTCTGGCTTGTGTCATGACAGAGATCACTGGTCCTTGTGATCGGGAGCAGTGATCGCTGTCATGTGAGTGGAAGCCCATCCCCCCACATTTAGAATCACTCCCTAGGACACACTTAAACCCTTGATCGCCCCCTAGTGTTTAACCCCTTCTCTGCCAGTGTCATTTATACAGTAATCAGCGCATTTTTATAGCACTGATCGCTGTATAAATGTCAATGGTCCCAAAATAGTGTCAAAAGTGTCCGATGTATCCGCTATAATGTCGCAGTCACGATAAAAATTGCAGATCTGTCTCAAATAGAAACTGCTTCAATACTAAATAAAAATTTTGCAGGACCTTCATGTATGTGATGCAGAGCTTCCAACTACATACACACCACCAAAAATGTGTCATGCAATTGCCTTATTAAGGTGGTTCTAAAGTCTAGCTGTATTTTTAAGGATAAGATCTCCTTTGGGAACATTCCACCCATTTTTTAGGGTGACACACGTAACATGTTCCCACTGCTGCAACCGCTAGCCCTCACCCCCCCCCTATGGAGAGGTTTCCCGTACTAGCTGTCACTTTTTGAAAACAGCGTAGCTTTTCGGGGCTCCACCCACACAGCCACATCATTCATTCACAAAGCTCTGTGTATGAATGAACTACAAGTCCCAACATCCTTTACAACAGAGCTGCAAAATTCTGTATAAAATGAGAATCACGATTTTTTAACTTAGAATAAAGATCACGATTCTCGCGGTGTAACATTATCTTTCACATTATGCAAAAAAATGGGCTAACTTTACTGTTTAGTTTTTTTTTTAGTTCATTGAAGTATATTCTTGGATGGGAGAAGCGAGCGCGTGGGTGTCATGAGTAAGTTGGGGGCCGGGCAGATGGGAGAAGTGAGTGGGCGGGTGTCATGAGTAAGCCGGGGGCCGGGCGGATGAGAGAAGCGAGCAGGCGGGTGTCATGAGTAAGCCGGGGCCCGGGCGGATTGGAGAAGCGAGCGGGCGGGTGTCATGAGTAAGCCGGGGGCCGGGCGGATGGGAGAAGCGAGCGGGTGGGTGTCATGAGTAAGTCGGGGGCCGGGCGGATGGGAGAAGCGAGCAGGCGGATGTCATGAGTAAGTTGGGGGCCGGGCGGATGGGAGAAGCGAGTGGGCGGGTTTCATGAGTAAGCCGGGGGCCGGGCGGATGGGAGAAGTGAGCGGGTGGGTGTCATGAGTAAGCCGGGGGCCGGGCGGATGGGAAAAGCGAGCGGGCGGCTGTCATGAGTAAGCCGGGGGCCGGGCGGATGGGTGAAGCGAGCGGGTGGGTGTCATGAGTAAGCCGGGGGCCGGGCGGATGGGAGAAGCGAGCGGGCGGGTGTCATTAATAAGCCGGGGCCAGGCAGGTGGAAGAAGCGAGTGGGCGGGTTTCATGAGTACGCCGGGGGCCGGGCGGATGGGAGAAGCGAGCGGGCGGGTGTCATGAGTACGCCGGGGGCCAGGCGGGTGGGAGAAGCGAGCAGGCGGGTGTCATGAGTAAACCGGGGGCCGGGCGGATGAGAGAAGCGAGCAGGCGGGTGTCACGAGTAAGCCAGGGCCCGGGCGGATGGGAGAAGCGAGCGGGCAGGTGTCATGAGTAAGCCGGGGGCCGGGCGGATGGGAGAAGCGAGCAGGTGGGTGTTATGAGTAAGTCGGGGGCCGGGCGGATGGGAGAAGCGAGCGGGTGGGTGTCATGAGTAAGTCGGGGGCCGGGCGGATGGGAGAAGCGAGCAAGCGGATGTCATGAGTAAGTTGGGGGCCGGGCGGATGGGAGAAGCGAGTGGGCGGGTGTCATGAGTAAGCCGGGGGCCGGGCGGATGGGAGAAGCGAGCAGGCGGGTGTCATGAGTAAGCCGGGGCCCGGGCGGATGGGAGAAGCGAGCGGGCGGGTGTCATGAGTAAGCCGGGGGCCGGGCGGATGGGAGAAGCGAGCGGGTGAGTGTCATGAGTAAGCCGGGGGCCGGTCGGATGAGAGAAGCGAGCGGGCGGGTGTCATTAATAAGCCGGGGGCCAGACGGATGGGAGAAGCGAGCGGGCGGGTGTCATGAGTAAGCCGGGGCCAGGCGGGTGGAAGAAGCGAGCGGGCGGGTTTCATGAGTACGCCGGGGGCCAGGCGGATGGGAGAAGCGAGCGGGCGGGTGTCATGAGTACGCCGGGGGCCAGGCGGGTGGGAGAAGCGAGCAGGCGGGTGTCATGAGTAAACCGGGGCCCGGGCGGATGGGAGAAGCGAGCGGGCGGGTGTCATGAGTAAGCCGGGGCCCGGACGCATGGGAGAAGCGAGCGGGCGGGTGTCATGAGTAAGCCGGGGGCCGGGCGGATGGGAGAAGCGAGCGGGTGGGTGTCATGAGTAAGCCGGGGGCCGGGCGGATGGGATAAGCGAGCAATTCAATATTCCAGTCGCACACGTTCCCGGGTAAACGGCATAGAGCATTAACGGGTGCTGTAACGATTACCAGTTGGGTTCTGGAAGCATCAAACAGAAGTACATCTTCGCCAGCACACCATGGATCAGCAGACAAGGTTGTCCAAAAAAGGTTTTTTAATCGAAAATGGTCACATCACAAGGGGGGTGCAACGTTTAGGGGCCGCGCAGGACGTTGCACCCCCCTTGTGATGTGACCATTTTCGATTAAAAAACCTTTTTTGGACAACCTTGTCTGCTGATCCATGGTGTGCTGGCGAAGATGTACTTCGGGATAAGCGAGCAGGCGGGTGTCATGAGTAAGCCGGGGGCCAGGCGGATGGGAGAAGCGAGCGGGCGGGTGTCATTAATAAGCCGGGGGCCAGACGGATGGGAGAAGCGAGCGGGCGGGTGTCATGAGTAAGCCGGGGGCCAGGCGAGTGGAAGAAGCGAGCGGGCGGGTTTCATGAGTAAGCCGGGGGCCGGGCAATTGGGAGAAGCGAGCGGGTGGGTGTCATGAGTACGCCGGGGGCCAGGCGGGTGGGAGAAGCAAGCGGGCGGGTGCCATGAGTAAGCCGGGCGGATGGGAAAAGTGAGCGGGCGGGTTTCATGAGTAAGCTCGAAGTGAGCGGGCGGGTGCCATGAGTAAGCTGGGTGGATGGGAGAAGTGAGCGGGCGGGTGTCATGAGTAAGCCAGGGGGCGGGCGGATGGGAGAAGCGGGCAGGCAAGCAGAGATTACATCATCTCTCTCCACCCTCCCCGCATCACCTCTCTTCCGCGCTCACAGCCCGGCCTCTTCAATGTCAGAGCTGCGGCGGTGGGGAGCAGAGAGATGACGTGTCAAATGACAAATCACATTTGGTGGCAGGTGACGTGACAATTGACAATCCACATCTGGTGGCAGGCGACACACTCAGGGCTCCCACTGATTCTGCATTATGGTGAGTTAAGCTATTTTACTTTATATTACAATGTAATAATAGAAATAATGCACTTCCATCAGCCTGACACCATAACAAACATGGTGCTGTGATGATTGAAGCGCCAACACCAGCCATTGCCCCAACAAATAGCCCGCGCAAAAATCGCTTACCCCCCTCCCCCGGACCTTGGCACAGTTTTCTTTCACGCAGCCGGTCCCCGGTGCCAAAAAGTTTGGGGTTCACTGCTTTAATATAATCTACTAGGGGCAGCTTGGTGCCAGATACCACAGCATACCTTCAGAGATCTAGTAGAGTCCATACCACTCCGGGTTATGGTGAGTGGTCATAACGTTACGGCTGAGCGGTGTAATTTCGCCCCTTTGTTACGTGTTTTGTAGTGGGGGGGGGATGACCCGGCCTGCTGCTGATTGGAGTTTAAGGAAGAGTAATGTTGATATTTGGATAGAGGTGAGTTCTGAGAATGCGCAAACTGATCTGTAATGCAGACCATGGCAAAAACTCCCCCCCACCCCCCCTCCTTTTAACATAAGGTCACTTTACCTAAATTATTATTTTTTTGCTTTTTTTTTAAGGCAGTCACACTATGTCTCCTCATAGTTCTGTGACTACAAGTCCTTCCAATACACAGTGATAGATGAGAGGAGCCCCTACAGTCACACACAGGGGATACTCACCAATAAGGAGGTGAAGAACTCCCTCCTCTCCATAGTAACTACCTGAGGTTACCTCTTCTGCACACACATCACACTCACATGTGCCATTTATTGACTACCAACAACACAGGGTGACCTGAACACTGCGGACAACAGTCCCCTCCCGGGGATACGTGTTTACACCGCACCACAGGGCGAATCTGCTTGGTTTAACCTAGGGTTACTTCCTGGTTGTCCCCCTGCTGTCAGTGAAACTAGGCATCTGGCTTAGAAATAGGGAAAACAACTGCATATCAGACCTGTCCGCGCTCTAGGCGCCATTTTGTTGAAGCCGCTGACTGAAAACCAGTTTCAGACTGCAAAGAGCGTGCACTGCATATCAGAATGGACAGTCTATGGACTTGTTTTACCCAGACAGGATAGTGCATGTACTCCAGACAGCTCTACAAACAGAGCACCAATTATTTCAAGGTCAACAAGCCAAAGATATCAGGGGCAGCACCATATCTTCTGGCCAACACTACCTCTAGTAATCATGTTTTAAATCATTTATTTATCATGATTAACGTCAAAATAAGAGCAATTATTACTAATTAATAATCATTCATTCATTATTCATGTAATAAACCTCTATAATCATGAACAAATCCTTAAAGTGGTTATAAAGCTCCGTGTTTTTTTGTTTTTATAAAAATAATAAAAATGTTTAACCTTACCTGTCTTGTGGAATTATTTTGCACAGAACCGCCCCAATGCTCTTCTTTTGGGGTCCCCTGCCGGCGCACCTGGCTCCTCCTCATCAGGTGCCCCCAGGAAAAGCCACATCCCCTGGGGACACCCATGCGTGCTCGCTCCCAAGTCTGCGTCCATTGACACAGACAGCGGGACTTAGCCCCGCCCGGTGTAACCGGATTTAATTAATTGACAGCAGCAGGAGCCAATCGAGGAGAGGGACTGGTGAGCTCTTGCATATTGCTGCATCAGATCAGGCTCAGGTAAGGAAAAGGGGGGTCTAGGGGGGAGCTGCAGCACAGAAGGTTTGAATGCATTAAGGTAAAAAACCTTAAGACCCCTTTCACACTGAGGCGCTTTTGATGCGATTTCACGCTAAAAAAAGCGCCTGAAAAGCTCACGAAAAACTATTTCAATTAAAATCAATGAATGCTTTCACACTGGGGCAGTGTGCTGGCAGAACGGTGAAAAATCACCCCTCTCCATTGAAATTAATGGAAAGCTCTTCAAAAGCGCCTGGAAAGCTCTTCAAAAGCACTCAGTGTTTTACTGGCAGTTTATAAGCGCCTCAGTGTGAAAGGGGCCTAAGGCTTTAAAACCACAGTAAGGTGACCAGATTTTTAAAGTGAAGAATTAATTGGGTGGGGATACATGAATTGTGCTTGGTGGTATGTATATGTTTGGGTTACCACTTGACCGGGATTCACCCAGACACTCCGGGTTTAGAAATGTGTTAAAGATTCCTAATATCTGCGTTAAAAGGCAAGGGGATGTAAAAACATTGAGGTAGGGGGCACTGCCCTAGGGCACATGTAGCTCATTTGCTCTCAGGAGCTCTGGACTGCGGTAAGTGGTCAGAGCAGCTTCCCACAGGCAAGATGAAGGAACACAATTTTTCCACTTCCAGTTTCAGACCTGTCACTCCCTGTCTGTTACCAGGACCACATGAATACAGAAAAATTTTAAATCAACCCTCCGCACAATGCTATACACCCCCACACATATCTAGAAAACTTTGCATTAAAAAAAAGGGATTTTTGGTTCACATGCATTGCAATGCATGCTTAAGCTGGCCAACTGCATCAAAGTAATCCCTTTCTGGCCAGACCTACACTACACTATACTATCTACACTACACTACATTACACTACACTACCTTATGCTACTCTACTCAACACTAAAAATCACTTTAGTGTATCGGTACTTTTTCCTAAATATTTGTGTTTTATAAACAGCTGTTCAAATATTGTGTGACATAAAAATTGCAACAACCGCTGTTATCCTCCAGGGCCTCTGCTTTTGGGAAATATATAATGTTTGGGAGTTTTAAATAATTTCTAGCTAAAATACTAATTTTGACATGTGTGTGAAAAAAAAAGAATTGCCCTGGACAGCGAGTGGTTACAAAACATAAAATCCCCCAAAAATGTCCCAAGCTGTAACGCCATTGTCAATCACATTATCCAGCAATGCAGATCCACATCTATCAACACGGGGGTAAAGCAGAAGATCAGAGAATCTCCAGATCTTTTTACCCAATCTATTCTTGCAAATATTGTGTGACTTAAATAACTGCGACAACCACCATGTTATCCTCCAGGGCTTCTGCTTTTGGAAAATATATAATGTTTGGGGGTTCTAACTAATTTCTATCTAAAATATTGATTTTTTTTCATGTGTGTGTGAAAAAGAAAAAGAATTGCCCTGGACAGCAAGTGGTTAAAAAAAAAAAATCCCCAAAAAATGTCCTGTGTTGTAATGTCATTGTCACTCACACTGTCCAGCAATGGAGATCCACGTCCACCGATGTAGAGGTGAAGCAGGTGATCTGGAAGGCTCTGGATCTTGTTGGCCAATCTATTCCTGCAATAAAAATTATACATTAAACATAGAAACAGAAACTTTTTTTGTTTTTTTTTTATAGTTTTTTTGTTTTTTGGGGGGGTTTTTTGGATTTTTTTTTTTAGATTAAACATTAAACATAGAAACATAAACTTTTTTTTTTTTTTTTTTTTTTAATGGATGTCATTCACGTCCTCCAACGATGCAGAAGATCTTGTTGTTCGATCCATTCCTGCAAAAGAATGATATGTTAATATTTTCTGAATGGGTAATGCTGAAAACATACAGTATGACATTTTTTACTAAACATAGGTTTTTTCATGATTTTTAAATTATGGTCGCAAACTTGGGACATAGTCCAACAACGACACAGAATGTCCAACAGTTCTGTTCTCTGTAATATAAAATACATTCTGCTTCCTATAATTGCTCCCCTATAATTGGTGTCATAGGTGTGGAGACCAAGGAACTCCACTGCAGAGATCCCCCTCACTCCTTTAGTTTTATGGTCATGAATGGATCAGCAGAGAGTGGAAATGTCGAGCTACACTTCTGTGTTTTGTTTGCACAATTTTTTTTTTTACTTCAGGGCCTGTTCACACGGTGTTTTTGTAATAACAAACTTATTACCTCATGCTTTACTGCCATGCATGTTAAGTGAACTGGTGCCGTTCATTCATTCTGAATGACCCCCCAATACACCTTCTGATGGGCTTGTGTTGCAGCACAACAATGCACTAACATTCATGCATTGTGGTGTTTTGTGAAAAAATTATGCATGCATACACCACCATTTTTAGCAGCACACCACACATTGTTGTGTTTTTGGCAGCATACCTAACATTACTGTGCTGCTACACATTGTGCTGCTACACATAATCATCTGAAGGAGCGTTGGAGGTGTAATTCAAAATAAATCGCACTACATTGCAACAGCGCTTAATTCACATTGCAGTAAAGCGCTCAGAAGTGTACACATTACCTCAGAAACCATGGTGTAACCAGACCCTGGTTATCATATTCTAAACCAAGGGTCTCCAAACTTTCTAAACAAAGGGCCAGTTTACTGTCCATCAGACTTTAGGGGGGCTGGACTGTAGCCATTAGGAGTAGAAAAGGTCTCGACATTAGCGGAAAAAAAAAAATGTCTCATCTTTGGTGTCAGTGAGAAGAGCCATGCCCCATCATTGATTTGGGTTCAATTGTTGGTGTAATTGAGAGGAATTGTGCCCATCGTTGGTGTCATTGGGCCCAATTGTTTGTGGCATTGGGTCATTGGGATGAATTGTGCCCCATCGTTGGTGTCTGTTGGAGGAATTCTGCCCCATTGTTGATGTTAGTGGGAGGAATGGTCCCCCTTTATTGGTGTCATTTGGCCCAAATGTTGGTGTCATTGCTCCCATGTAATGTGCATTGCTCCTATGTAATGTGTGTTGCTCCCATGTAATGTGCCCTGCTCCCATGTAATGTGTCCTGCTCCCATGTAATGTGCCCTGCTCCTATGTAATGTGTCCTGCTCCCATGTTATGTGTGTTGCTCCCATGTAATGTGCACAAAAAGCCTAAATTATTTCAATTAATTGTGTGAATACATTCTTCAATTGTATGCTGGACACTGTACCTTTCTGTACCATCACTAAACTGTGTTGTCAATAGAAAAATAAATTGTCAGATAGTACACAAATATTTTTTTAATAAAAAATTATTAAAAACAGAAAATAAACCTACTGATAAATCCACTGGTATAGGAATTCATGGTGACTCTTCCCAGCTTTGTACAGGCATACCAGGTTAAAGATCCATCACTCCATTGTTATAGGTAACGTGAAAATATGGCTGTTGGGAAAATAAATTACATTTAATACAGGGTTTCCTAAAAAAAACTACATATTGAAAACATTTAGCAGTATGATACTTACCCAATTAGCAACAGGGACAAAAGCCCGGCAGTTGGGGCAGTTGGGGGGACTCTAACCCCAGGTGGTCAGGGCTCTGCTCAGCCACTCTGCGATGCAGGAAGAGTGATAGCGATGGGTGCAGGGAAGTCTGTACGATTCTTCACCTTCCTCCAAATCCTCCAAGCAGATGGTGCAGGTAGGACACTGTGGAGAACGGCTCCTATCCCTCTGGTTGGCATCAGGGATGTGACGTCTCTGTCGCCTGGATCTCAATGGCAGCTGGTAAGGAGCACGGCACAGCAGAGAAAATCTTGACCTTGTTCTCGAAGCAACAGGGAAATCATCACCTGCAATAACAAGGATACATTCATGTCAATTGGAGATGTTAAAAATATATGACACTTTTTTAACATTTTTTTTTTTGCATAGTTACATTGCCCAGCTTGGATCAGTGTATGCATATTCCATACCTGGCCGTACCCTGTGGAAGTGGAGAATCACTGTAATAGGCTCTGTTACTTCAGTGATCCTCCCAATCTTCCAGATCCTATGCCAAGCGGCTGCCTTGCTGCATAATAAGCACAGGGGGTTGCCCACTCTACATGGGTATCATTCAGAGAATAACTTTCATTTTTTTTAATGAATGCAAGAAGTTCTGTGATTGAATGAGATGGAGATCGTGATGTCCCCACTCTGCCTCTTCACCTCGTCCAATCAGAGACACTTTGCATAAATTGAGAACATGCAAAGCGTTTTCGAAATGGCGCCCGTACAGAGCAAGTGGGGGACCCGTAAGGATCACTGTAGTAGTTGCAGCTACTACAGTGATTACCCACTTGCACAGGAATCAGCCAGGTAAGAAATATGAATACTTCAAAAAACCAAATATATACCTCAATGTGGGATTTTTAAGGCAATGTAAAAATAGAAAGATTTTATATTAAAAAAGATTTTTATTGATACAAAAGAAAGTAAAGTAGAAATAAACATACAAAATAATTATTTGGAATACTATGTGGTTAAAAAGGTCATCAGACAACATGAAAACAAATGATGCATCCTGCTGCTAGATACAAACACCACCTAAATTGATACGATGGCGTCCAGTAGCAAAATTCCAACACGTTTCAACTTTATACTGTCAAAGCAAAGTCTTCCTCAGGGAAGGATTGCATCACGTTATTTGGCATGTAGCTGCAAAAAATGCATTCCCAGTGCTGACAGGGGTTCTAATCACCAATTGCCCATACCGTTCAATATCCTCTACGGAGTGGCCTGGTATATTTGAAAAAAACAATATTCGGCAGCCATGAAAGAAGAAGAGGCTTCAATTGGTCGTATAGAGTATATAGGTAAAGTTCCAAATTGCCAGTAAGGGTGGGCCCTGGTCCTGGAGTACCTCTCTGTTGAAAGCCAGTTGTGGCATTTCCCTATTTTCTTCCACTATATGACTTCTATGTAATAAAGACACACTCTGTTCTACACAATAGGCTGAATTCACAAAGCAATCGCACCAGTTTAAGGGGATTGCAGGTTTGTATATAATTAAATGGAGCATTTGTCCTTCAGTTATGGGTGGAGATGAAAACATTATCATTATAGAAATGCCAGAATCCCCATTCTAATTAGTAACAACTTTGCAAATCACATTTGTGGATAAATTTCAGTTAATTTATGATTATAATTCATTAATTAAGCTGCATCTATTCAAGGTAAATGTATGATTATCATTTATGGGTGAAATTGGTAGAATGCCTTTTCAGGAAGTTTTTGTTTACAAGTTTAAATCAGTATTTTTTGCTAGAAAATTATATATAACCCTCAAACTTTATATATTTTTTTTTAGAAGAGATCCACGAGAATAAAATGGAGATTGTTCAAAATATTTATGTAACACAGTATTTGCGCAGCAGTTTTTTAAATGCAATTTTTGGGGAAAAAATACACTTTAATGAACAAAAAAAACCCAAAAAACAATATATACCCCAATGTATTTGTAAAATATTAAAGATAATGTTATGCTAAGTATATAGATAACTAACATGTCATGATTTGAAATTGCAAACGCTAGTGGAATGGAGACATTCTACAGTATTTAAAAATCTCCATAGGCGCTTTCATTTTTTTTTTACAGGTTACCTGTTTAGAGTTACAGAGGAGGTCTAACGCTAAAATGATTGCTCTCACTCTAACATATCTGTGTGGGATTTAAGTACGCATTCGCTTCAGTACACGACCATGGGGGCGACTGAAAGTTTTTTTTATTCTTATTATTATTTTTTCATTTTCCACTGTCCCTTACATTTTTGTATCACTTTTATTCCTATTACAAGGGATATAAACATCTCTTGTAATAGAAATAACAATGACAGGTCCTCTTTATGGAGAGATCTGGAGTCAAAATAGACCCCAAAACTCTCCTTTACATTTAAAAGCAAAATATATAAAAACTGATATTTTGCTTTAAAAAAAAAATAAAATAAATGTTTTTTTACTTCCTCCCTACAGCATATGCTCTGGTAAGCCTCCGAGAGTTTTGTGTTTGTGGAGGATACACGTTGTTAGTGGAATTATCAAGATATCCTGCTTATACAGTTTTGTACTCACCCTTTAGAGGACTTTTCTTTGCATTGGGTTCACTTTTCAGAGGACTTTTTGGGTTATTGAATACTAATCTTATATTTATAGTGGTCATTGAGCTGGCTCTTCAGAGTGTTGGTTTCACCCTTCAGAGGGATATTAGTTATTTATTCACTATTGAGCTCGCTTTTCAGTGTCATTTCACTATTCAGAGGTTTTGTGTTTTTCATATTTCCATGAATATTGTATTTGTATTCACAATGATTATTGAGCTAACCCTTTAGAGCAGTGATCTCCAAACTACGGCTGAATGTGTCCCTTTGTTTGTCTATTAATGAGGCACCATTGCTTCCACTGACACAGACGATGAGGCACTATTCCCTCTACTGACACCAACAATAGGGCACTATTTCACTCACTGATATATAAACGATTGGGCACTATTCCTCCCACTGACACCAACCATGAGGTATTATTCCTTCTACTGATATCAACAATAAGGCACTATTACTTTACCTACTGGGCATAGGCGCTATGTCATTTTTTATGCCCACTGACTGCCAAGCTTGAGATATTGGAGTTGATTTACTAAAGGCAAATAGACTGTGCACTTTGTAAAGTACAGTTGTTCCAGAGCTTAATAAATGAGCAGAAGCTCTGCTGACTTCCATCATCCAATCATGTGCAAGCAAAAAATGCATTTTTTTTTTTTAAATCTTGGACGTGATTGGGTAATCTTTGCAAAGTGAAGCTTTACCTCTTGCAGAGTGCACGGTCTATTTCCCTTTATTAAATCAACTCCTATGATTCATTCTGTTTACTATTGAGCTCGCTCTTCAGAGTGTCATTTCACTTTTCAGAGGTTTTTTGTTTTTGTAGCGCTGGTAGATTTTTAATCTACTGCTAATAGGTAAATCTAGTGGGTTACTTGTTAGGTGAAGTTAGATTTGCCTCTGTTCCAGCTTGGCTGAGTTGCGTGTAGTTTCACACTGCGCCGGTGGGTGTCGTTGTCACCATGGGTCAGTGTTGGAAAAGCAACGTGTTGAAGCGTATGGATGCTCCTCTGTCCCGGAGACAACTCGGTGGAGATGGTCCTCCGAGTTGCATTCTGGGAGAGGGTATTTATGGGACAGACGCCATGTTTAGGGGTTCGTTTTCATCCACCTGCTGGCCCTCCTGGCCGACAGGTATGCACTAGGAATACCACCTCGTGGTCTTCCGTTCCGGAGGCCCACGTCGCTGCAGCGTGTAGGTGGGCCCAGAAGCCTGTCTGGGGCCTGCCACAGCGGCAGAGGAATGGTCCTGAGCTGTCTATCCTGAGAGAAGAAGCTGGACAACTGAGAAGATCCCAGGGGAGGACCCGTCATGGAAGGATCATTCAGAGTGCTGGTCTGGAGAGGGGCCTGGTGACTCAGCTGGAGGATGTATCCTGAAGTAATCTTACTGCATAGTACTGCTGGGTTGGCTTAAAGGTTCAAGTACTGTGTCTAATATTCATCACAAACCATTACATCCTGTGGCAGAGGATCATACTGGTTTTATTCCAAACAAGTCTGTGGCGGAGACTTTTGTTCGTGCTACGTACTGGCTGCTAGGCAAGTGAGAGAGGCCTATCCAGGCGGGCAAAGATTGAATCCCACAAGGGGAGCGCATTCAATTACAAGTGTTCAATTCCTAATAATGTACTAAAGAATACTAAGAAAAGGTATCTGAGCTTCCCTGCAACTTTCCTTCTACCTCTTCCCTGCTACTTCCTTTATTCCCTGTTCATTAAAGCATTGGAAAAGATACTCAAGTATTTGGTGCCTACATTGTCCGGAGGTAAACTCAACGGGACCCTAGACCCGGTGTCGGTGAAACAGAGGTGGCGAAAGTGAAGGTAACAGCCCGCTTTAAACCAGCAGCTCCACCGAGAGTGATTGCTACATTTTGTTTTATTTTTTCACTTTAATTCTGGTACTTAGCGTTGCGCTTCATCACATATTGGTGAATTGTATGGTGTATTCTATACCTTGGTTTTCGCTGCTTTTATTGTTAGGTTTTAATTTTAGTGCAGTAGATTACATTTTCTTTTTATTCCCTCATTATCTTTCCATGACTACTTTTTCAGTTATGTTTACCATCACAGTTTAAAATACAAGAATGAGCGGCAGCCAATCAGATGTCATCTCAGTGAAGTGTAATTCCAGACATCAATTCTTGAATGATAAACCAGTGCAGCTGTGATAAAATCTCATTGAGGAAGATTTACTAAAATTGGAGAGTGAAAAATTGAAAAATCTGGTGCAGCTCTGCATAGAAAAAATCAGCTTCCAGGTTTTATTGCCAAAGCTTAATTGAACAAGCTGAAGTTAGAAGCTGATTGGCTATCATGCAAAGCTACACTATATTCTGAGTGCTTCAGGTTTAGTAAATTGCCCCCCTTGTCAACTCCATCTAGCTTTACTCTGTGTAGGCCTTTACTGCTTTGCAAGATCCTATTAGAGTGTAAGCTCTTATGACCAGGGCTCTCTTAACCCTCTTGTATTTTATTGTATTGTAACTGTACTGTCTCCCTTTAGATTGTAAAGTGTTGTATAAACTGTTGGCGCTGAATAAATCCTGTATAATAGTAGTAATCCCTTTATGTACACTATATTACCAAAAGTATTGGGACGTCTGCCTTTACACGCACATGATCTTTAATGGTATTCCACTCTCAGTCCGTAGTGTACAATATTGAGTTGGCCTACCCTTTGCAGCAATAACAGCTTCAACTCCTCTGGGATGGCTGTCAAGACATGTTTAGGAGTGTGTCTATGTGAATGACCATTCTTCCAGAAGTACATTTGTGAGGTCAGGCACTGATGTTCGATGAGAAGGCCTGGCTCACAGTCTCCACTCTAATTCATCACAAAGGTGTTCTATTAGGTTGAGGTCAGGACTCTGTGCAGGCCAGTTAAGTTTCTCCACCCCAAACTCGCTCATCCATGTCTTTATGGATCTTGCTTTGTGCACTGGTGCTCAGTCATGTTGGAACAGGAAGGGGCCATCCCCAAACTGTTCCCACAAAGTTTGGAGCATGAAATTTTCCAAAATGTCTTGGTATGCTGACGCCTTAATAGTTCCCTTCACTGGAACTAAGGGGCCAAACCCAACCCCTGAAAAACAACCCCACACCATAATCCCCCCTCCACCAAATGATTTGGACCAGTAGGTAAGTATAACATGTTTGTTATTTTTATTAGAAAAAATATAAACCTTTAGTGTCACTTTAACACCAGTTTTTTTGCTTGCAGTTCTTTCTGACTTGATATTTAAAGTGATTGTAAAGTTTTTTGTTTTTTTAAATAACAAACATGTCATACTTACCTGCTCTGTGCAAGGGTTTTGGGCAGAGCGGCCCGATCCTCTTTTTCTGGGGTGCCCCGGTGGCGCTCCTGGCTCCTCCTCTTCTTTGGGTGCCCCCTCGGAGAGCTGCTTTCTATGGGGGCACACATGCGGGCGCGCTCCCTAGTCCTGCTGCTGTGTCCATTGACACAGACAGCAGAACTCGGCCCGCCCACCGTATTACTGGATTTGATTGACAGCAGTGGGAGCCAATGGCTCTTACTGCTATTAATCTATCCAATGAAGACCCGAGACAGCGGCTGGAGCTGCTGTGCTCGTCCTCGACACTGGAACGATCGGGTTCAGGTAATAAAAAGGGGGGCTGCAGCACAGAAGGTTTTTCACCTTAATGCATAGAATGCATTAAGGTGAAAAACCTTGAGACTTTACAACTCCTTTAAATCATTTGCTTAAAGTGGTAGTAAACTCTACTAAAACTCTACCAAAAGTTTCCCCCAGCAAGCCAAAGGCAAAATGTGCTAGTATGCACCGCATACTAGCACATTATAAAGGACTTATAAAGGACTTACCTTAAAAAGAAGCCCTCCAGTGGCATTCTGTCACTGCTGCAGAGGTTTCTATGTTCTCCAGTAGGGATGAGCCGAACACCCCCCGGTTCGGTTCGCACCAGAACCTGCGAACGGACCGAAAGTTCGCACGAACGTTAGAACCCCATTGACGTCTATGGGACTCGAACGTTCGAAATCAAAAGTGCTCATTTTAAAGGCTAATTTGCATGGTATTGTCCTAAAAAGGGTTTGGGGACCCGGGTCCTACCCCAGGGGACATGTATCAATGCAAAAAAAACTTTTAAAAACGGCCGTTTTTTCGGGAGCAGTGATTTTAATGATGCTTAAAGTAAAAAAAAAAAAGTGAAATATTCCTTTAAATATCGTACCTGAGGGGTGTCTATAGTATGCCTGTAAAGTGACGCGTGTTTCCCGTGTTTAGAACAGTCCCTGCACCAAATGTCATTTTTAAAGGAAAAAATCTCATTTAAAACTGCTTGCGGGTTTAATGTAATGTCGGGTCCTGGCAATATGGATGAAAATCAGTGAGACAAACGGCATGGGTACCCCCCAGTCCATTACCAGGCCCTTTGGGTCTTGTATGGTTATTAAGGGGAAACCCGCACCCAAATTAAAATAAGGAAAGGTGTGGGGCCACCAGGCCCTATATACTCTGAACAGCAGTATACAGGCTGTAGGTTTGTTGTTAAGTAGAATCTCTTTGTAATTTTGAACGGGTACATTTTTAACGTGTTTAGCTCCAGCCAAAAAATCTTTTTTAAGCTTTTTGGAAAACATAGGGAAGGGTTATCACCCCTGTGACATTTGTTTTGCTGTCTTTCCTCCTCTTCAGAAGATTTCACCTCACTTTTTGTCCCAATGGATTGGAAAGCATCAGTGGAAAGGAGAAATGTTTTTCCCATATTAACTCTTACAGGAGAGAATTTCCCTTCCTAGGGGTAGATTTATTCTCACTTCCTGTTGTCTCCTTCCGTTTGCAAGTAGGAGTTGTTTGTAAGTTAGTTGTTTGAAAGTAGGGTCCTGCCCTATATACTCAGCAGAAATTTGGGCCTTAGGTGTTGCTGTGGCCACAACACTGTAAGCCCTCACAGGGCTCTGCTGTGAAATATTAGATCAAGAATTGTAATTACATGCCCCTGTTGAACAGGAGCTGAAAAATTAGGCCTTAGGCACTGGTGCTGGTGCCACAACAATGCAACCCCTCACAGACACTCTAGTTGGAATGCAGGAACGAGCCCTGCTGCAAAGTATTGCATCAAAAATTGTAATTACACGCCCCTGCTAAACAAGGGCTGAAAAATTGGGCCTTAGGCACTGGTGCTGGTGCCACAACACTGCAACCCCTCACAGACACTCTAGTTGGAATGCAGGAACGAGCCCTGCTGCAAAGTATTACATCAAAAATCGTAATTACACGCCCCTGTTAAACAGGGGCTGAAAAATTGTGCCTTAGGCACTGGTGGTGGCACCCAGAACCAAAAATGTTCTTACAAGCTATCAGCGTGATGATTGAGGAGGAAGAGGATAATTACTCAGGGATAGTCACTCAGCATCAGCATAGGCAGTCTTTGAAGGGATCTGAGATTTCAAAAAAAATTATTCGGTTACATCAGCATCAGGTGCTTGGTAGCTGGTGGTGATCCAAGACTCATTCATTTTTATGAAGGTCAGTCGATCGAGTCAGTGGACAGACGCACCCTGTGATCGGTTACCACGCCTCCAGCAGCACTGAATGTGCGTTCCGAAAGAACGCTGGATGCAGGACAGGCCAGTAGCTCAATTGCATACTGTGCAAGCTCTGGCCAGTGATCCATCCTCAAGACCCAGTAACCCAGAGGATTTTCGGTGGGAAAGGTGTCCAAGTCTGATCTTGCCCCTAGGTATTCCTGCACCATGTAAAACAGACGCTGGCGATGGTTGCTGGAACCGATCATACCTTGGGGCTGCGGACCAAAAAATTGTCTGAACGCATCGGTCAGACGGCCACCTTCTCCACCGCTCCTTCTTTGACTGACCGAAGCCTCAGCAACACGTTGTCCAGAAACAGGAGTTTGTAACCTCCCAGTCTCTGGGAACGCGTTGCACAGACCTTTCTGCAAGGCCTCCCGAAGATGTTTCATCCTCTGCTCCCTCTGTGATGGCAAGATAAGGTCCGCAACCTTACCCTTGTAACGTGGATCAAGGAGGGTTGCCAGCCAGTATTGGTCCTTCTCCTTGATACCACGAATACGAGGATCCTTACGCAGGCTTTGCAGGATCAGGGAGGCCATGCAGCGTAGGTTTGCTGAGGCATTCGGTCCGGAGTCCTCTGGGTCACTAAGGACGACATGGTCCGCAGCCACCTCCTCCCAGCCACGTACAAGTCCATGTGTTTCTTGGGACTGATCCCTTAAAGACTGCTGCTGATGCTGAGTGCCAGGCTCCACCTCCATACTGACACAATCTTCCTCCTCCTCCTCCTCCTCTTCCTCCTCGTCCTCTTCCTGTGTGATCGGCGGGCACGCAGGAACACTGTCTGGATAAAGGGGGCCTTGAGAGCTAAGGAAGTCCTCCTCTTCCTGCCTCTGTTCTGCCTCAAGTGCCCTGTCCATTATTCCACGCAGCGTGTGCTCCAACAGGTGGACAAGGGGGACAGTGTCACTGATGCATGCACTGTCACTGCTCACCATCCTCGTGGCCTCCTCAAATGGTGACAGGACAGTGCATGCATCCCTGATCATGGCCCACTGGCGTGGGGAAAAAAAACCAAGCTCCCCTGACCCTGTCCTGGTGCCATAGTCGCACAGGTACTCATTGATGGCCCTCTGCTGCGTGTGCAGCCGCTGCAGCATGGCCAACGTTGAGTTCCACCTGGTGGGCATGTCACAGATTAGGCGGTTCTTGGGCAGGTTAAACTCCTTTTGGAGGTCCGTCAGCCGAGCACTGGCATTATATGACCGGCGGAAATGCACACAGACTTTCCTGGCCTGCCTCAGGACATCCTGTAAGCCCGGGTACCTGCCCAAGAACCGCTGCACCACCAAGTTAAGGACGTGAGCCAAACAGGGCACATGGGTCATTTGTCCCTGTCGGAGGGCAGAGAGGAGGTTGGTGCCATTGTCGCAAACCACCATTCCTGCCTTAAGTTGGCGTGGCTTCAACCACCTCTGAACCTGCCCCTGCAGAGCTGACAGAACCTCTGCCCCAGTGTGGCTCCTGTCCCCCCAAGCACACCAGCTCAAGCACCGCATGGCATCTTTTGGCCTGCGTACTTGCGTAGCCCCTTGAACGACTACGGAGCACCGCTGGTTCCGAGGAAGAGGCCATGGAGGAAGAAGAAGAGGAGGGGGTGGAGGAGAGAGGTGTGTCACAATCATTAGCATTTTGGAGGCGTGGTGGCGGAACAACCTCCAACACTACTGCACCTTGTCCTGCATCCTTCCCAGCTGCCAGCAGAGTCACCCAATGCGCCGTGAAACTTAGGTAACGTCCCTGTCCATGCCTGCTGGACCATGAGTCAGCGGTAATATGCACCTTACCGCTGACCGCCCTGTCCAGCGAGGCATGGACATTGCCTTCCACATGCTGGTAGAGAGCCGGAATCGCCTTCCGTGAGAAAAAGTGGCGTTTGGGTACCTGCCACTGAGGAACCGCACATTCCACAAACTCACGGAAGGGGGCAGAGTCTACCAACTGAAAAGGCAGCAGTTGAAGTGCTAGCAATTTTGCCAAGCTAGCATTCAACCGTTGGGCATGTGGATGGCTGGGAGCAAACTTCTTTCGGCGGTGCAGCAGCTGGGGCAGGGAAATTTGCCTGGTACAATCTGACGTCGGTGTACCAAAATCAGATTGCCCACAAGTACGTGGCTGTGACACACCTAATTCTACACCTTCATTCCTCTCAGTGCAGGTCTCAGAGAGGACTGAAGGTCTAGTGGGGTTGGAAATCTCAGCTGATGAGGAGCAAGCAGAGGTCCTCTTTGTTCTTTGGTGTGGGTCTTTTAGATACGCTTGCCAACGAACTGCATGGCAGGTCAACATATGTCTGGTCAAGCATGTGGTACCCAAGCGGGAGATGTTTTGGCCACGCGAGATACGCTTGAGACATATGTTGCAAATAGCAGCGGTGCGATCTGATGCACTCGTCTCAAAAAAGGCCCACACCAAAGAACTTTTTGAATAATGCGCAGAGACTGCAGCGCCCTGCACATGTGGAGCTTTGGGGTGTGATACAGTCAATGTGCTGCCCTTAGGCTGGCCCCTGGAGGGCATCCTGCCTCGTTGGTGATGTGCCGCCTCCTCCTCCTCCTCCTCCTCCTCTCTCCTATCAGGCACCCACGTTGAGTCAGTGACCTCATCATCCCCTCCCTCCTCATCACTGGAGCAAACCTGGCAGTATGCTGCAGCAGGGGGAGCATGACTGCCAGATTGCTGTCCTTCTTGGGCACCCCCTCTGTCCGTGCTCGTGTTACTGCCTTCATCGAGCTCAGTATCATCACCAGAGCCTTCCAAACGCTGGGCATCCTCCTGGAGCATGTACCCAACACTGTGGTCAAACAGTTCGAGGGACTCCTCAGGAGGACATGGTGGGGCTAGGGAAGGAGTCACTGATGACATTGAGCCGAGGGAAGAGGCCGCTGCTTTGCCAGACAAAGTACCCTGGGCATGGGTGAGAGAGGATGAGGAGGATGAGGACGGCTTGGTCATCCACTCAACCAAGTCTTCCGCATGTTGTGGCTCAACATGGCCAGCTGCCGAAAAAAAGGCCAAGCGTGTCCCATGGCCACGTGCTGATGAGGATGCACCGTCTCCACGACCAGCACTAGACACAGAGCCTGCTTGCCCTCTCTTATTGGCTTGTAACTGTCTGCCTCTCCTTCTTGGCCTTCCAGACATACTAATGGCCTGTAGCTGCACTAAGCTGGGATATATATATATATATATATATATATATATATATATATGTACTGATACTGCAGCTAGCAAAATCAACTGCCTGCCTGTAGTATGAGAATACCACCAACCTTCTACAGGTAGCTTTAGCTGAACACTGTGAGGTGGACGCACCCCACTAACTTGTAGGTTTAGCAGAACACTGTGAGCAGGACGCACTGCACTAACTGTAAATAGTCTAGCTGCCTGACTGTGGTACTAATAGGATCAAAAGAACACCAGCAATTTTCTTCAGGTAGCTGTATTTACTGTAACAAGACAAGCCTGCCTGTCAGTAAGAAGATAACAGAAACGGATCTAGCTGAACACTGTGAGCAGGACGCACCCCACTAGCTTGTAGGTTTAGCTGAACACTGTGAGGTGGACGCACCCCACTAACTTGTAGGTTTAGCTGAACACTGTGAGCAGGACGCACCCCACTAACTTGTAGGTTTAGCAGAACACTGTGAGCAGGACGCACTGCACTAACTGTAAATAGTCTAGCTGTCTGACTGTGGTACTAATAGGATCAAAAGAACATCAGTAATTTTCTTTAAAATACTGTAACAAGACAAGCCTGCCTGTCAGTAAGAAGATAACAGGAACGGATCTAGCTGAACACTGTGAGCAGGACGCACCCCACTAGCTTGTAGGTTTAGCTGAACACTGTGAGGTGGACGCACCCCACTAACTTGTAGGTTTAGCTGAACACTGTGAGCAGGACGCACCCCACTAACTTGTAGGTTTAGCAGAACACTGTGAGCAGGACGCACTGCACTAACTGTAAATAGTCTAGCTGCCTGACTGTGGTACTAATAGGATCAAAAGAACACCAGCAATTTTCTTCAGGTAGCTGTATTTACTGTAACAAGACAAGCCTGCCTGTCAGTAAGAAGATAACAGGAACGGATCTAGCTGAACACTGTGAGCAGGACGCACCCCACTAGCTTGTAGGTTTAGCTGAACACTGTGAGCAGGACGCACCCCACTAACTTGTAGGTTTAGCAGAACACTGTGAGCAGGACGCACTGCACTAACTGTAAATAGTCTAGCTGCCTGACTGTGGTACTAATAGGATCAAAAGAACACCAGCAATTTTCTTCAGGTAGCTGTATTTACTGTAACAAGACAAGCCTGCCTGTCAGTAAGAAGATAACAGAAACGGATCTAGCTGAACACTGTGAGCAGGACGCACCCCACTAGCTTGTAGGTTTAGCTGAACACTGTGAGGTGGACGCACCCCACTAACTTGTAGGTTTAGCTGAACACTGTGAGCAGGACGCACCCCACTAACTTGTAGGTTTAGCAGAACACTGTGAGCAGGACGCACTGCACTAACTGTAAATAGTCTAGCTGCCTGACTGTGGTACTAATAGGATCAAAAGAACACCAGCAATTTTCTTCAGGTAGCTGTATTTACTGTAACAAGACAAGCCTGCCTGTCAGTAAGAAGATAACAGAAACGGATCTAGCTGAACACTGTGAGCAGGACGCACCCCACTAGCTTGTAGGTTTAGCTGAACACTGTGAGGTGGACGCACCCCACTAACTTGTAGGTTTAGCTGAACACTGTGAGCAGGACGCACCCCACTTACTTGTAGGTTTAGCAGAACACTGTGGGCAGGACGCACTGCACTAACTGTAAATAGTCTAGCTGCCTGACTGTGGTACTAATAGGATCAAAAGAACACCAGTAATTTTCTTTAAAATACTGTAACAAGACAAGCCTGCCTGTCAGTAAGAAGATAACAGATAGCTGAACACTGTGAGCAGGACGCACTGCACTAAATGTAAATAGTCTAGCTGCCTGACTGTGGTACTAATAGGATCAAAAGAACACCAGTAATTTTCTTCAAAATGCTGTAACAAGACAAGCCTGCCTGTCAGTAGGAATATAACAGGAACGGATCTAGCTGAACACTGTGAGCAGGACGCACTGCACTAAATGTAAATAGTCTAGAAGATAACAGGAATGGATCTAGCTAAACTGAATACAGTGTATATATATATATATATATATATATGCAACACCTGGGATGCATATATATACACAATACACTTTAAGTGCAGCTAACTGACTGACTGTCCTGCCTAATCTAGCTAACTCAAATGAAATGACACTGTCTCTCTCTCTCTCTAAGCACACCGGAACACACTGCACAGGGCCGCCGTTCAGGCGGCCTTATATAGTGTGGGGCGTGTACTAAATCCCCTGAGCCATAATTGGCCAAAGCCTCCTTGGCTTTGGCCAATTATGGCTCTCTGTTAAGGCGGCGCTGTGATTGGCCAAGCATGCGGGTCATAGTGCATGCTTGGCCAATCATCAGCAAGCAATGCACTGCGATGCCGCAGTGAATTATGGGCCGTGACGCGCCACACGAATTTGGCGCGAACGGCCCATATCGTTCGCAATTCGACGAACGATCGAACAGCCGATGTTCGACTCGAACACGAAGCTCATCCCTATTCTCCAGGTCTTCCTTCCAGGTTCGTGGGCTGCAGACACCTTAATGGCTGAGCCGCGATGAGTCTGTACAGGAGTGTCGGCCGCGGCACACAATGACGTCACCGGCTGCTGCTCGCTCGCAGTGCATGTTTAGGAGATATTTATTTTACCTACAGGTAAGTTTTATTATAAGTAAAAATAAAAGAAAACAGACTTTACTACCACTTTTAAACAGCCAGCATTATCTATGCCACTGGTTATTTCACCTTTTGAGGTGCTAAACTCTTTTGGCCTTTATATAAAATGTTTTAAAGTGGTTGTTTCCACACTCATTCATCATAAGGGCTCATTTAAGGCTAGTTTACATTTGCTTCAAAACATGGCTTCGGACAGGCTTTGTAAAAGCTCTCTGAACACCAGTCAAAGCTCCTGTCACTAAATAAAATGATTAGCTTACAGTCATGTTTACACCTTGCTTTTGCTTGGTGCTTCGATGAGGCTTTGATGAGGCTTCAGTGCCTTTGATGATGCTTAAGCCCCATACACATGATCAGAAATTCTACCAGCAAAATTAGGATGAGAGCTTTTGGTCAGAAATTCCAACCGTGTGTATGCTCCATCGGACTTTTCCAGCCAGCAAAAGATTGAGAGCAGGTTCTCTCTCTATTTTTTAGTCGGAAAAAGTTCCGATCGGAAATTCCGATCGTCTGTACAAATTCCGATGCGCAACATTCCTATGCATGCTTGGAAACAATTCGACGCATGCTCGGAAGCATTGAACTTCATTCTTGACGGTCGAAAGTTCAGAGAACTTTTGTGTGACCGTGTGTATGCAAGCCAAGCTTGAGCGGAATTCCGTCAGCAAAACCATCCAAGTTTTTTCCAACGGAAAATCCGCTCGTGTGTACGGGGCATTAGGTGGAGCTTCGATAAGGCTTCGTGGGGCTTCTATGAGGCTCCGGTGGGGCTTCAAGCGAGCTTTCCCATAGATGTCTATGGAGGCTTTGAAGACACTTTGAAGCACCACTGAAGCTACATGAGGTATAATTTTTGAAGCAAAGCCGAAGCAAAGCAAAGCAAAAGCAAGGTGTAAACAGGACTGTAAGCTAACCATTTTATTTAGTGACAGCGTTCAGAGAGCTTTAACAAAGCCTGTCCGAAGCAAATGTGTAAACTAGCTATTCATGTGTGTGGAAGCCGAAGTAAGTGTAAATGAGCCCTTACACTTGCTTTGGCTTCAACGCACATTAAAGCTCCTACTACTTCAACAAGCTTTTATGATGTGTTTTTGATGCTTCGGTGGTGCTTCAATGAGGCTTCAGTGGTCCTTTAAAGAGGCTTCGGTGGAGCTTCGGTGGTGCTTCGATGAGGCTTCGGTGGTGCTCTTTTGAAGCTTTGTTGAAGCTTGGCAGATGCCCTGTGTGTGTGTGCTGATATCTCACACCTGCAATTTCTCCAAAACAAAGTGAAGCTAAAGCTAAATTAAAGCCTGCAGGTACTTCAAGCAAGCTTCAAACGTGCTTTGTCCTGGAACTCTATGGAGGCTTTGAAGATGCTTTGAAGCACCACTAAAGCTACATGGGGTATAATTTTTGAAGCAAAGCCGATGCAAAGTAAACACAAGGTGTAAACAGGACTGTAAGCTAAACATTTTATTTAGTGACAGGGGCTTTGACTGGCGTTAAGAGAGCTTTAACAAAGCCTGTCCGAAGCCATGTTTTGAAGCAAGTGTAAACTAGCCCTAACTGTTGAGCATCTCTGTGCCCTCCAGGGGATGTATATCAAACCCAATTGATAGCTCCTCCAGTGTTGTTACACACTTCCACATGGAGTACTAAATGGATATCTTATATGGGCTTTTTTGTGCCCTGTGATGATTGGTGGAGCTTTGGTGGTGTGAACATTTACCCCGGTGGCTGATTGGCAACTTGTGATCCTTTCCTTTACTAGGAATGAACCCAGAGTTTGGAGGTATATGGCAACAGCTGACGGTCACTTATTCTTATGCCATAAAATCCTGCACCTACAGCGGAAATATGAATTACAGATTTCTATCTTTAACCATTTAAGTATATGGAAGCCTCTTTTAAGATAGTGAGACCTTTTTTCTGTATTATTTGATACCTGGATGTGTCCTGAGGAAGTCTTTAGAACGAAACGCGTAGACGCATCGGGGCTCACATTATGTATATCCTCACATAGATGCTTTTTACATTTTTTGTCAATGTCTTTGTTATTTATGCATTTGTATTTAATAAAATTTACTATATTGTTATTTTGAATATGATCTTCTTGATTTGCTGTGCCTTTAAAGACCGACCAGGGGCTCTTTGTTAAAAAAAACCCTCCCCCTTTTACTTTTGATAATTCAATTATACGGACGTGGCAATGGGAGTGTTTTCCCTTTATATTGTAGCCCTAACTGTCAGCAGGAGTTTCCTTTATAGAAAGATACGCAACAGGGTTGATTTACTAAAGACAGAAAGATTTTCAAAAGGTTATGTGGACATGACCAGGAGACAATAGTCATGGCACCAACATCCCAACTTTTTTTGGAAAATTCAAAAATAGAATGGGAATTCGGGACTTTTTTGGTGCACACTGCACAGTCAAATAGTACAAGAGTATTTTTTTATATTTCTAAAAACAATAATATTTATTTGAACATAATTGAGTTAAAACCATTTGTACAACCATTTGGTATCATTGCTCGAGTACATATAGCATTTGATTGACACCACGCCTTTACTTCCGACATGTTTCTCTGTGTTTGACTTCTTCAAAGGAAAGCATGATGGGTTCACTCCAAATGTTGCACCTTATGGTAGAGCTAAAATCAGATAAAAAAAGTGATAGGAGTCCATCCACATGGGCCGTATGTACCAGGGAAGTCACTCCACGGACCGGATCTTCTGCAAGAGGGGGATAAGGGACCTCAAATAATTTATTCTAAATCAGATTCCAGTGTAGGGAGCCTAAACGTCCACTGGATGGCAGACCAGTTACTTGCTGATACACATGACCAAACAACAAACAATCAAAAAGTTGATTTCCAAGCTGGTGATCCACAAACACTTCCAGACCCATAGATCCCAACCAGGGCCGTCTTTAATATTGATTGGACCCTGGGCAGAACTTTTCTTGGGGCCCCCCAAGCAGTTTCGCTCTCTACCTGCTCTGAGACATACAATAAACAGCAGCTAGACTCAAAATCAGTTTACTGAATCAGATCAGACAGCTATTGTGATTGGTTGCCAGAGGTTACAGTGTATAATTACCACTCACTGACTGGTTGCTAGAGGTTACAGCACATGATTTCTGCTTGTTGATTGGCTGCTAGAGATTACCGTGGATATGACCTCAGGGGGGTATGATATACATATCAATGCCGACGGCTATACATATGAATGCCGCCATTTACATATGAATGCCGCCATTTACATATGAATGCTGGTAGTTTACATGTAAACACAGGGTCTGCAGGTGAGTCATCTGTACACAACAAAAGGGCAGAGCTGGGCAGCATTAGTAGCAGCACTTCACACTGAGATATTGGGGAACAGCACGGGACTAAAACCTCAAGGCACGAGGGAATTTAAACCAGGATAGTTGGCAAGTATGAGGCAGCTGCTTTGGGCCCCACAACAATGACAGGGCCCAGGGCAGCTGCCCCTTTTGCCCTGCCTTAAAAACGGCCCTGCTCCCAACTGTCCCTGATTTCGAGGGACTGTCCCTGATTTGGAGCAATGTCCCTCTGTCCCTCATTCCTCTTCATTTGTCCCTCATTTTGGTCTGATCTATATAGATGTTTTTAAAATGCACTTTTTATCTATCAAAAAGTGTTTTCCAGCACTAAACCTTTCATCTGATTTATATAATTGCTGCATTTGTAAATTTCCAAAAGCCAATATAAAGGAATAGTAGTGGTAAAAAAGCACTTGTGGGTTTAACCAATCTTTTTTTTTTTTTTTGTACAATTCTCTTTTAAGGGGGTGTGGCAAGGGGTGTGTCCTATGCCTGCATGCTTTTGCTGATAGGTGTCCCTCATTCCCATCTCAAAAATTTGGGAGTTATGCAGACCTGCAATAGGCTGTACGGCCAAGCATAAGCTCCCTGAGACTCCAGCCATTTTTTTGTTAGGGTTTTATATGTGCTGTAAACACTGCAGTAGTAACTCACAAAAAAATGCAATCTGCGTTTCTCTTATGCCGGAATTACTAAACAACAAATATGCAGTTTATGAAAGCTGCGCCTGTATGTATATATATTGTTTTTTCTTCGTAATGGGAAAAATTGAATGTCTTGTCTGTGTTTTACTGATTGCCAACCAGCTGAAGAGGTGTGTGTTTTCCTCAGTGTGACCTTGAGCACGGGTCTAATTTATCAGATGGAAGCTGTATCTCGGTGATGTCTGTCAAGGCCTTGAAAATAAATAAAAATAAAGCTGCAAACGCAGAACAAAAGGGCGCCTGTCTGTACAGCGTTCTTCAGGTGTAAGTAGACGGCCCCTGGGGAAATATAGTTGTTTCAGGACTGACCCGGGCTGCATTGCAATGGGACATGTTATTGCTTGAGGCTGTCATTTTGTTACTTAACCAGGAGGCGATCGACTTGCAGACGATGGAATAAATACTGCTGCGGGTTCTTTGGAAAGGACGCATTTTGTATTAAGCTGTAACAAAAAGTATATATACTTCAATCAGAACATTATAGGAAATATACTGTTTTATTTTATTTATTACGCTCAAGTTTCAAAAATGTGTGCTTTTTTATTAGGGTTAATATAAACAATGGCACAAAAAATATTTCTTATTGACCTATTGGTGGTGACGTCTAGGAAACAGGTGATTTAAGCTGATTTACTGCTATCTTGTGAATAGCCGCACAGTAGCTTAGTGGTTAGTGCTTCAGTACTGGGTCTCCTTTTTAAATCCTGGCCAGGATACTGTGTGCATGGCGTTTGCATGTTCTCCCTTTCCTTGCATGGGTTTCCTCCCAAAGACATGTAGGCAGGTGCAGTCTACTTTCTCCACTGCAGGTGGTGCTCATCTGCAGCAGCCCCATAGCTAGAGAGGAAGTCAAGAGGAACACAATTCCTTTATGGATTCCTGGGTCACTGGGGAAGTAATTCAATTAGATGGTTGGATGTGACTCTGGCAGCCATCTTGGGTCACGCAGAGCCTATTTAAGGCCCTGGCTCTCAGGCTTTGGCACACATTTGCGAGTTGGTAGAGTAGGGACAGGTACCTCATCTGTTAGGGCCAGTACTAGCGTTAGAGATATGTTCTTGATGAAGATGGAAAGCGTAGGGTTGCAATGCCTTTGGTCAACATCCTACTTGGCCACGAGACCACCAGGCCGCATTCTGCTTTCTTTACAGACCTTGTCAGTCTGGCTGATCCTCACTTTCTTCACATTACTGGAAACCGTAAATGCATCTAGTTGGGCAACCTTCCCACCCAGTTGTTGTGAACTGTTGCTGTACTATTTCAATACAAGTCTCCCATTGCACCAGACTGTGTGAATTATTGCTGCCGCACCATGCTGCACCACACCTACACACATGCTGGTAGATTAATTGGCTTGGGTCTAAATCATCCCTAATATGTTTTCATGTGAGAGAGATACCTTAGATTGTAAACTCCCTAATACAGGGCTTAACAAATTTACTTTTAAACTAGGAGCCAGCTAAAAAAGGCTAGGAGACAGTTTTTTGTTTTTTTAAACTAACAAAGCTTTATTTTCAATGACAAAACCCCTTTCTTTTATGTGGGCTGACAAAAGCCCAGGCGCCAGGACGTAATTTCTAGTCACCATGGTGACCTGGTGCCTGGGATTTGTTGAGCCCTGCCCTAATGGCAGTTTCTAATGTGAATAGACAGTATGTAAAAGCACTGACCAAATTGTTTTTGGCCACATTGTAATGAATGAACGAGTGACTTGTATAGCGCTACCTATGTGAACTGAATCACCTCAGGGCGCTTTGCCGCCGGTGCCAATCTGTGGTATAGCACGGTCCTTTACCCCATGGGGTCCCGACGCGCTTACAAACACATGCACATATTTGGCCAATTTTTTCAACAGGATCTAATTAACCTACCAGCATGTCTTTGGAGTGTGGGAGGAAACCGGAGTACCCGGAGGAAACCCACACAGGCACAGGGAGAACATGCAAACTCCAGGCAGATGGTGTTGTGGTCGGGATTTGAACCAGCAACCCTATTGCTGCTAGGTGAAAGTGCTAACCACTACACCTCTATGCTGCTCTTCTTAACATGAGTCTTGAGGAAACTCTAATGGCCATGCAATAGATAAAATAGAGAGGGCGTAGGTAAGGTAAGGTAAGGTAATAAGCATGTAATCCAGTACAAGGAAGTGTTCAGAAGTAGCAGAGTTCACCAGGAAAATAAACATGCCTATCACCTTATTAATGCAGTAAGTGTATGTATTTAACATATTTTATTCAATTACAAAACAGCTACATTTAGATGGAGGCGCCCTCTCTCCTTTATCTATGGTATGGGCAACAGTGGAGCGCAGTTGGGAATTTTAAACGTTGTCACCCTATAACAGGAAGTGCTTGCACAAGGACCCTCATGATCAGGATCACCAGGTATTATTTAGAGAAAAAAAAGCAGATTTAAAAATATTGAAAGTACATTTTGAAATGTCTTTAATGATAAAGCTTATATGAAATGTCATTGATTGGGTTTTAATGTTATTTATTAGTTGTGTTTCATAGCCATCATTTTCACCCTAACCCAGGGATGACAGGTCCACTTTAATTTGTATTAGCTCAACCGAATAATTTTCATCTCGGTATGTTTTTCATTTGGCGCTCCGCCTGACACCTCCGGTGATAAATTCTGACCTACCTGCTGTGCTGATAGATGGAGTGACAGCTGACAACATGGAAACCAATATTGCCTTTACTAGGGTGACTGTTCTTTATGAAGTCACATGTTTATTTCATATTTCATGCGGGGCTGCAGGATTTCAAATGACTGTTTTGCTGCCTGAAAGGCTTTCATATCTATCACAGATTATTTGTGGATTTAAAGTTGACCGGCTGACGATGTAAGAAGTTGTTGACAAAGGGTCATGAATTTTCAGCATCTCTTCACCGTGTCTTTTTGGTGTAGGGTTGTGATTTTCTGAATCTAGGTTTGGATCATGTACAGTGCCTTGAAAAAGTATTCATACCCCTTGAGATTTTCCACATTTTGTCATGTTACAACCAAAAACGTAAATGTATTTTATTGGGATTTTATGTGATAGACCAACACAAAGTGGCACATAATTGTGAAGTGGGAGGAAAATGATAAATGGATTCAATTTTTTTACAAATAAATAGCCCCTTTACTCTGATACCCCTAACTAAAATCTAGTGGAACCAATTGCCTTCAGAAGTCACCTAATTCGTAAATAGAGTCCACCTGTGTGTAATTTAATCTCAGCATAAATACATCTGTTCTGTGAAGCCCTCAGAGGTTTGTTAGAGAACTTTAGTGAACAAACAGCATCGTGAAGGACAAGGAACACACCAGACAAGTCAGGGATAAAGTTGTGTAGAAGTTTAAAGCAGGGTTAAGTTATAAATAAATATCCCAAGCTTTGAACATCTCATGGAGCACTGTTCAATCCATCATCCAAAAATGGAAAGAGTATGGCACAACTGCAAACCTACCAAGACATGACCGTCCACCTAAACTGACAGGCCAGGCAAGGAGAGCATTCATCAGAGAAGCAGCCAAGAGGCCCATGGTAACTCTGGAGGAGCTGCAGAGATCCACAGCTCAGGTGGGAGAATCTGGCACTTTAATCACTTTACTTACACTCTGGGGGTGGAGTGAAACACGTTGGAGGAATGGCTTGGCTGGAACCCGGGCTGAGGCTGTCATTTTGCATATTCGCAGGATCTTGCGATACATAGGACCCTTTTTGTCTGTTATTGGTGCAAAACAACCCAGTGCTGCAACATGTAGTCCCCTACAAGTGCTGCGCTAAAGGGCTCTTTGCAAGGCTGAAATCTCAGGAGAGGTGCTACAGAACACATAAGACAGCTATAGTCACTTGCATAGCTCCCAACTGTCCCTGATTTGGAACAATGTCCCTCTGTCCCTCATTGCTCCTCATTTGTCCCTCATTTTGGTCTGATCTATATAGTTATAGTTATATAGTTATAGTATATAAAATGCACTTTTTATCTATCAAAAAGTGTTTTCCAGCACTAAACTGATACACACGCCCAAACAACAAATAATCAAAAAGTTGATTGCCAAGCTGGTGATCCACAAACACTACCAGACCCATAGCTCCCAACTGTCCCTGATTTCGAGGGACTGTCCCTGATTTGGAGCAATGTCCCTCTGTCCCTCATTCCTCTTCATTTGTCCCTCATTTTGGTCTGATCTATATAGTTGTTTTTAAAATGCAATTTTTATCTATCAAAAAGTGTTTTCCAGCACTAAACCTTTCATCTGATTTCTAAATTGTAAATTCCAAAAGCCAATATAAAGTAATAGTAGTGGTAAAAAAGGCACTTGTGTGTTTAACCAATCTTATTTTTTTGTACAATTCTCCATTAAGGGGGCGTGGCAAGAGGTGTGTCCTATACCTGCATACTTTTGCTGATAGGTGTCCCTCATTCCCATCTCAAAAAGTTGGGAGGTATGCACTTGTCTCCCAGGACCGTCTTCTGCAGGTCCTGTAGCAGGGAGCATAAGGCCTTTTAGGCCAAAGCCTGGGAATGAGTGTGCCAACTGAGTGTACCCGGCTGGGCAATGCTATGGAAGGGACATTGGGATTGATCTACTAAAACTGAAGAGTACAAAATCTGGTGCAGCTGTAGCCAATCAGCTTCTAACTGCAGCTTGTTTAGTTAAGCGTTGAAAAAAACCTGGAAGCTGATTAGTTTCTATACAGAGTTGCACCAGATTTTGCACTCTCCAGTTTTAGTAAATCAACCCCATTGGGAGAGACTGATATACTAATGAGAGCACCTTGATCTTGCTTGGTGAAGGAAGCTAACTGCTGTGGACTTAGTATACATAGGAAAGTGGTCCCAAATCAGTGGTACTCACAAGGAGAGAAGGTGCAAAGGGAAGAGGGCTTACGACTGTGTGCTTGCGTTCTGCACAAAAATCACAACTGCAGAATGTCTTCTCCTATGTGTGCTTTTCCTGCACCCAAGAATTCTTCTAGTATGTCAAATGGGATGTCAGATGCCACGGAAACCTTTGGTAAGTTACAATAAAAGTGCTGGAAATGCATTTTATGTGTGAATATTCCATTATTCCTAAATATTAGGGCCTATGGCTAGGGATGTCAAGAGAGGGCCTATGGCCAGGAATATGACACGATATGGCGGAGGGTTCTATCAGCAATAGATGGCCTTTTGTTCTACCCAAGAAAAAGAACTTACACACTTTGGCGCCAAAACTTAGCCAATCACAAGCTCTCTTACAAGTGGAGCGTGGTTCACTGGCTTTAACTCGTGGTGTGCAGTCATCGCAGAGTTGGCGTATTTTAGTGAAAGCACAGAATGACACCAAGAGGCAAAAGAAGCAACCACACCACAGGATAAGAATATAACAATGGAAATGATTTGGGTGGGTGGTCAAGTGAAGTACAGCACTGGGGAGGAAAGCAGAAAAATAATGTATAAGCCAAAGAGTGTGAATGTGAAACAATATTTTTATAGTTTATTTGTTAAAGTGTTTTTTTTCTTTGAAATAAACATATTATACTTACCTGATCTGTGTAATGTTTTTGCACAGTGCAGACCTGATCCTCCTCTCTCGGGTCCCCTGTCGGTGCTCTTGGCTCCTCCCCTCGTCCTGTGTCTCCTTAGCAAGAGTTCTTGCTATGGGGGCTCTCATGCCTGCTCACTCCTAAGTCTCTCTGTCTATTGACACACACAGCAGGACTTGGCCCCCCGCTCCTTCATCACTGGTTGTGATTGACAGCGACAATGGCTCCCATTGCTGTGTCTGAGCCAATGAGGAGGGAAAGAGCCTACAGAGCCTCTGCTCTTGTGCACGTCACTGGATGGAGATCAGGTATGTAAAACGGGGTGCTCGGGGGGATTTTTACCTTAATGCATAGACTGAATTAAAGTAAAAAAAACCTTCTGCCTTTAGAACCACTTTAAGCAACTCAATTGCTTAACAACTTAAGAACTGGAAGGATTTACCCCCTTAATGACCAGGCCATTTTTTTTGCGATATACGGCACTGCGTTATTTTACCTAACAATTGCGTGGGCGTTCGACGCTGTACCCAAATAAAGTTTATGTCCTTTTTTTCCCACAAAAAGAGCTTTCTTTTGGTGATAATTGATCACCTCTGCGTTTTTTATTTTTTCACTATAAACAAAAAAAGACCGATAATTTAAAAAAAAAAAAAAAAAACAAAAACAATATTTTTTACTTTTTGCTATAATACATATCCAAAAAAAAAAAATTAAAAAAATGTCTTCATTGACTTAGGCCAATATGTATTCTGCTACATATTTTTGGTAAAATAAAAATACCAATAAGCGTATATTGATTGGTTTCCGCAAAAGTTATAGCATCTACAAAATAGGGGATAGATTTAGGGACTTTTAATTTTTTATTGTTTTTACTAGTAATGGCGGTGATCAGTGATTTTTAGCGGGACAGCAACATTGCGGCAGACAAATCTGACCCTAAGCGACACATTTTGGGGACCAGTGACACCAATACAGTGATCAGTGTTAAAAAAATGCACTGATTACTGTATAAATGATACTGGCAAGGAAGGGGTTAACACTATGGGGCGATCAAAGGGTTAGCTGTGTTCCCTCAGTGTGTGTTTTAACTGTGTGGGGGATGGACTGACTGGAACAACACAGCGATCGCTGTTCCTGATTACTAGGAACAGACAATCTCAGTGTCATCCCCTGTCAGAACGAGGATCTCCCTTGTTTACAAATAGGCAGATCCCCGTTCTGCCTCTCTGTGGAGCAATTGCGGGTGGCCGGCAGACATCACGACCACCAGCCACGCGCATCGGCTCCCCTCCAGCGACGCGTGCGCGCCCACAGTATCTATTACATGAAACATCGTACAGGTACGTTGTTATGCGCAATAGAGCCGCACTGCCGCAGTATATGTGCGGTGAGCGGTCCTTAAGTGGTTAATTAATCACAAGACATACAGATCCATCTAAAAAAATTAGAATATCATCAAAAAGTTAATTTATTTCAGTAATTTAACTCAAAAAGTGAAACTCATATATTTTATATAGATGCGTTACACACAGAGTGATATATTTCAAGCATTCCTTTCTTTTAATTTTGATAATTATGACTTATAGCTAGTGAAACCCCCAAATTCAGTATCTCAATAAATTAGAATATTACATAAGACCAATAAAAAAAAAAAAAAAAAGGATTTTTAATTCAGAAATGTTGGCTTACTGAAAAAAAAAGTATGTCCATGACCAGTGTAGTATGCACTCAATTTTTGGTTGGGGCCCCTTTTGCATGAATTACTGCATCAATGTGGCATGGAGGTGATTGGCCTGTGGCACTGCTGAGGTGTTATGGAAGCCCAGGTTGCTTTGATAGAGTCTGGTGTCTCTCATCTTCATCTTGACTATACCCCACAGATTTCCTATGTGGTTTAGGTCAGATGAGTTTGCTGGCCAATCAAGCACAGTGATACCATGATCATTACACCAGGTTTTGGTACTTATGGCAGTGTGGGCAGGTGCCAAGTCCTGCTGGAAAATGAAATCAGCATCTCCATAAAGCTGGTCATCAGAGGGAAGCATGAAGTGCTCAGCAATTTCCTGATAGAGGGCTGCGTGACTTTGGATTTGATAAAACACAGTGGAGCAACACCAGCAGATGACATGGCTCCCCAAATCATCACAGACTCTGGAAAATGAAGAATTTCATTTGGAAGGTCCCAGACTGAAGAGTGGAGAGGCACAGAATCCAAGTTGCATGAGACCCAATGTGAAGTTTCCACAGTCAGTAAGGATTTGGGGAGCCATGTCATCTGCTGGTGTTCATTTACTGTGTTTTATCAAGTCCAAAGTCAGCACAGCCCTCTACCAGGAAATTCTAGAGCACTTCATGCTTCCCTCTGATGACCAGCTTTATGGAGATGTGGATTTAATTTTCCAGCAGGACTTGGCAACTGCCCACAATGCCAAAAGTACCAATACTTGGTTTAATGATCATGGTATCACTGTGCTTGATTGGCCAGCAAACTCGCCTGACCTAAATCCCAAAGAGAATCTGTGGGGTTTTGTCAAGAGGAAGATGAGAGACACCAGACCCAACAATGCGGATGAGCTGCAAGCTGCTATCAAAGCAGCCTGGGCTTCCATAACACCTCAGCAGTGCCACAGGCTGATCGCCTCCATGCCATGCCGCATCGATGCAGTAATTCATGCAAAATGAGCCCCAAACAAGTATTGAGTGCATACTACACTGTACATGGACATACTTTTCAGTAAGCCAACATTTCTGTATTAAAAATACTTTTTTTTTATTGGTTCTTTGTACTATAAAAATTTTCTGAGATACTGAATTTTGGGTTTTCACTAGCTGTAAGCCATATTAATCAAAATGAAAGAAAGAAAGAAAGAAAGAAAGAAAGAAAGAAAGAAAGAAATGCTTGAAATATATCACTCTGTGTGTAACGCATCTATATCAAATATATGAGTTCACTTTTTGAATTAAATTACTGAAATAAATGAACTTGTTGATGATATTCTAATTTTATGAGATGGAACTGTATGTCTTGTGATGAATTAATCACTCAAGGACCGCCCACTGCAGGCAGTGCGGCTCTAATGCATGTAGCAATGTACCTGTACATTTTTTTGTGTAATAGATACTGTGGGCGCGCACGCGTCGCTGGAGGGGAGCCGATGCGCGTGGCTGGCAGTGGCGATGTCCGCCGGCCACCCGCGATCGCTCCACAGAGAGGCACAACAGGGATCTGCTTGTGTAAACAAGGCAGATCCCCGTTCTGACGTGGGATGGCACTAAGATCGTCTGTTCCTAGTAATCAGGAACAGCGATCTCTGTGTTGTTCCAGTCAGTCCATCCTCCACACAGTTAGAACACACACTGAGGGAACACAGCTAACCCTTTGATTGCCCCTAGTATTAACCCCTTTCCTGCTAGTGTCATTTATACAGTAATCAGTGCATTTTTTTTAACATTGATCACTGTATTGGTGTCACTGGTCCACAAAGAGCGTCACTTATAGTCAGATTTGTCTGCCGCAATGTCGCTGTCCCGCTAAAAATTACTGATCACCGCCACTACTAGTAAAAACAATACAAAATTAAAAGTCCCTAAAGCTATCCCCTAATTTGTAGATGCTATAACTTTTGTGCAAACCAATCAATATACGCTTATTGGTATTTTTTTTTTTTTACCAAAAATATGTAGAAGAATACATATTGGTTAATTAAGAAACTATTATTTTTACATTTTTTTTGGATATGTATTATAGCAAAAAGTAAAAAATATATATTTTTTTTGTTTAATTGTCGGTCTTTTTTTGTTTATAGCACAAAAAAAAAAAGAAAAAACGCAGAGGTGATCAAATATCACCAAAAGAAAGCTCTGTTTGTGGGGAAAAAAGTTCTATAAGGAATGTTTAGGACCAGTCTTAGCGTCACGCTGGGTACATTCATTACAAGTCACCTTTCAAAGTATCCATCGCTCCTTCCAATGTTTGTTTTCACCAGTGCGCACAACTGCGGCGTGTTGATTTTATTTATCAAGTCATGTCATATGAGCAGCCCATCTCTATTAAAAAGTCACAACCTTTTGTTCTTCTGCAGCACCGTCGTACCTTTAATGAATAACCCTGGCATAATGTTGGTTCCAGTATTATTAATCTTGTTGATGAACTCCTTAGTGAATCTCCCTAACCTTAAAAAAAACCTCCTGTGTAGAGGACAAGAACGTAATGCAAGCTGTCGCATCCTGCTGCCATCCATGCATAATCTGTAGCAGGTGTACTTATCTACCATTGCCAAACTCCTTTTAAAAATTATAGTTGCATGGCTATTATTTAGATCCTCTGGCTTCAGTGCTTTCTGAGTCACTGACCCAGAGGAACTATGCAGGAATGTCAGAGAAAAGTCAGAATATTTATTTGCACTTTTTTTTTTTCCAGGACAGAAATACCCGGCAACTGGAATTTTCAGAAGGATTGTTCAGCAATGGCAACCTCCATGTTTTTTTTTTTTTTTCACAAAAGGTATTCCTTAAAGGAGCTAATTGTAAAGTGCAACAACCCATCAGTGGGAAGAATTATACCCCATCGTTCGTCTCCATGGGAGGAATAGTTCCCTATTGTTTGTGTCAGTGAGAGGAAGGTTGAACTAGATGGACTGGAGTTTTTATTCAACCGTACCATCTATGTAATTATGCCCCATCAATTGTGTCAGTGGGAGGACTAGTGCCCCATCATTGGTGTCAGTGGAAGGAATATTGCCCCATCATTGGTTTCAGTGGGAGTAACAGTGCCTTAATATTGGTGTCAGCAGCAAAGAGCCCCAAGTGCTAGGTAAAGCTAAGCTGGAGTTTGGAGATCACTGACATGGTAAGCCAGAAAAAAAATTATTGGAGAACTATTTGGGCACATGAAAACTTGCTTTTTTGATCTACCACATAACATTGAAATATACAACTAATGTGGGAATTGTTAAAAAAAAAATCCCAATTGCACCTTTTCGCACAAAAAAGTCTCACACGAAAAGACATTGGACCCCTGGATTATACCTGTCAAATACCCTATGAGACAGCTATGCCATGGAATGTCTCCCCCCACCCCTCTTTTTTTTTTTTTCTTTCTCCTCTGGGATAGGGTGCACCTTTCTCTCTCTAAGGCTGGATTCACACCTATGCAGTTTTAGTGCTTTTTGCATTTTACAGATTTGCACTAGAGTCCATTTAACATTGTTTCCTATGGAACACGATCTGTAGTGCAAATCTGCAAAATGCAAAAAGCACAAAAAATGCATAGGTGTGAATCCAGCCTAATGCGTTGTTTCCCTTCTCTCCTCCTATTAACTATATCCCCTCTACTTGTCCTAGCATATTTGCCCTTCATGGGCGCTCAGGTCAACTGGGGAATCTGCGACTGCCTGAGAATTAAGACTGGCCGGTACTTCAAATAGGTGTTGTGAGTTCTTCATAATTTAATAATTTACTGTAATACTTTCCTTTTCACATGCTATTCCACACCTACTAATTTTCGAGCAAGAGGCAGGTTTCTTAGATCTAAAATAGCAATGTTAGATGATCTACTCCAACGTCCCGATTTTCCTCAGAAGGGTGGGAGACAACAAGAGTCATTGTGTGTGTATATATATATATATATATATATATATATATATATATATATATATATATATTTATTATTTGTTATTTATATTATTTTCTTCTTAATATTCTTTCTGCTGACTGCCAAGTAGCATTGGTATCGAGACTATACATATACCATATGGGGGGGGCACAACTCAAGGAAACCTTAGCACAGCCATTCTCAACCAGTGTAGAGCAGCCTTTCTGAACCTTTCTACCCCAGAGGAACCTTTTAAATCAATTTCATGTCTCAGAAAACCCCTGCTAAGATTAGTCCATTGGAGGTCATTGAGAACCAGTCAATGGGAAGAATGCCCCCTTAGTGTGGCTTTTAAAATGCCACCCTTACAGGCAGTTTTAAAGAACATGGCTGTCATGCTACTGGCTCGCTTAGTGGTGGTGGACCTGAATCTAAGAAGGCACCATCAGATGCGAGGTCAAGTAACCACAGTTCAAGGAACCTCTAGCAACCTCTGGAAGAACCCAATGGTCCCATGGAACCCTGGTTGAGAATGGCAACTCTAGATGTTGCTACGGGTTCTTTGAGCTGTGCCTGATTTACCTCCCATTTGATAGTTCCTGCATAGTTCCAGGACTATGAAACAACATATCTTTTGAGGTATCTGTAAGTGTGACATTTTGGCCACAACTGTAAGGGGGTCATTCTTTTCACTGACCACCAATGTAGGGGGGATTTTTCCAACTGATCCCCAATAAATTGGTTTTGTTTTCTGAGACCTGAAGGGAATTTCAAGGGTTCTTCTTGGGGAAAAAAAAGGTTAAGAAAGGCCTCCATAGCAGTTTCTGTATGAATTCTAGGCTCCCACAGAACCTTGGTTGAGAATAGCTTTTCTAATCTGCCCTACTAAACATACAGTATACATGATTGAGGAGCCATTTTTGAGGTGCAACCCTATCTATATTTTTTAGGGTGTAAAGTTGGGAGAATCTGAAGGAAACTCATGCATTAATGGGGGGGGGGGTCATGCAAACTCCATGTAGAGACTGCCCTGATGCCATTCAGATTCAGAACATCTGAATCCAGAGCCCTCGACTTCCCTGCATTGCTGGTATTTTAGGTTGTTATGAGCTGCACTATGTATAGCTGGCAGTTACACTTAGGTTGGGGTTAGGCTGGCCATACACTATACAATTTTCTTGTACAACTTTCCTTTAGATTTACCAAAACCATATAATATGAGGTCAAACCTAAACACTTTCTATTTGTTATCAATCAGGCAGGCCCTTGCACTACATAGTTGAAGGTAAATCTAAAGAAAATTGAATAAGAAAATTGGATGGTGTATGGCCAGCTTTAGTCTAACGGCTTTACATGCAACTTCCACACTTTGTGTGGGGTTATTTGACTATTGCGCAGCTGCTGTAATTAGCTTCCTAGCACATTATATTAACCCCTAGGGCTGCATCCAGCACACCTGCTCCAGACCTTATTTATAACTGTAATTAGTCCCTTCATTTTCGCTAATATCTTTGACCTCCAATGATGCATCATTTACAATGTCAGGTGAAAATTTATGTGTTTAAACTGCACAAACGATTGTGCCCTTAAAAGTCTCAATATTTCAGCCGGTCCGAAAGAAGCATTTAATAGCTCAGGAAAAAGATGTACACGGGTCTGTGTTGTAGCAAGACCAGTAGATTAAAAAATGAAAACCGCTTTCTATAATATTCCGAAATATCATACACCGTACATGATCATAATAAATGTGTACTCCTCCGGGCTTTGCAGGACAGGAACAATCTCTGAGTTATTTCCCAAGAGGCCAGTTACTGCGCCAATCCCAGGACTACAAATCTTCATGGTCACACAGATCCATGGACCTGAAAGAAAAGAAATAATTGTAATCTCAAGATAATGACGTAATCATTTCTTGTTTCAGCCTTAAGTGTAAGACAAGATACATAAGATAAAGACGTAACTAGACAAAAAACAAGCAGGAGGCTTCCCTAGGACCGAAGATAAGCTCTGTTTTGATAGAAGAAGACCATTTAAACCAGTTTCCCTTAGAAAATTATTTAAAGCTCTTCTCAAGCAAAAAAAAAAAAAAAAAAAGGTGGACATTAATTTAAATGTATTTAAACATAGCTAGTATAAATACCTGAATCTGTCCTTATATTAGCTTCCTGGAATCTGCACAGAAACCGAGCCCATCCTTATTTTTAACACTTGGAATTCCCTGATAAGGTGAAAGAGCAAAGTGAAGTCTCCATGAATGTGCTGCTGCACCTTCATTGTTTAATAAAAAGGCTGGAGTTATGCCAATATCCAGGGTGTGTCTGTAAGGCTGGATTCACACCTATGCATTTTAAGTGCTTTTTGCATTTTGCAGATTTGCACTACAGTCCATTTAACATGGTTTCCTATGGAACACGTTCTGTAGTCCAAACCTGCAAAATGCAAAAAGCACTACAAATGCATAGGTGTGAATCCAGCCTAATGGAGGAAACTAAAGTCGCCAACATAACTAAACTTCTGTGTTTCAATTTGCTAAGTATTTAGCACTTCTGCCTAGCAGCACTTGAGATGTCGATTTGATTCCCAACCATAACACTACCTGCCTGGGGTTTGCATGTTCTCTCTTTGCCTGTGTGGGTTTCTTCCAGGTACTCCGATTTCCTCCCACACTTCAAAGACATGCTGGTAGGTTAATTGGCATCTATCTAAATTGGCCCTAGTATGTGTATGTATGAATGTGAGTTAAGCCCCATACACAAGGGCTGAATGTTGGGAGACATCGGTCAGTTAAAAAAAAAAAGGTCGTCATTTGGCTCGTGTGTATGCCACCGGCAGGCTTTTGGCAGACAAGCATGCTGGAAAACCAGCAGCCGACTGACCCCCGGTCAGCCCTCTCAGCCAATGGTGGAGAGCACTGATTGGAGTGTTCAGGCGGAGGGGGGCTGTCCCCCTGTCAGAACATAACAGCTCAACAGGGGAGATCGCTGTACTAACTTTGCATAATTAGTACAGCGGCTCTGACTGGAGCTGACAGTTTTTTTTTTGTTCAACCCGCTGGGCTGAATGAAAAAAAAAAACTCATAGTGTGTACCAGGCTTTAGGGACCTCAGATTGTAATCTCCTTGAGGGCAGGGACTGATATGAATGTATAATAATTATGTAAAGTGCTCTGTGAATTGACGGTGCCTGTAATAAATAATAATTTATGTGATTGAAGAATTAATAACACCTGTTGTAGACTTCCTGACACCTTTGGATTATTACAATTAGAACTTTCACACCTGCACACCACACCTCTTGAACAATCGACATCTGCCTTGACACATTGCATGGTGTTTGCAATAATGTGACCTTTTTTAACTATAAATATTGGAATATGTTCCTGACACTCATTGGAACCAAAGAAGTGTCTTTAATGTTTTTTACCATTACACATACCTCCCAACTTTTTGAGATGGGAATGAGGGACACCTATCAGCAAAAGTATACAGGCATAGGACACACCCCTGGCCACGCCCCCTTAAAGAAGAATTGTACAAAAAACAAGACTGCTTAAACCCACAAGTTCTTTCTTTACCACTATTATACTGACTTTTGGAATTTACAAATGCAGAAATTTAGAAATCAGATGAAAGGTTTAGTGCTGGAAAACTATTTTTGATGGATAAAAAGTGCATTTTATATATATTTATATTTTATATACATTTATATAGATCTGACCAAAATGAGGGACAAATGAGGAGGAGTGAGGGACAGAGGGACATTGCTCCAAATCAGGGACAGTTGGGAGCTATGATTACAGAACAAGTCCAGTGGAATGTGGCTAATTACTACTAGCTGTACCTGATTTGGGATAAATGAAAACCTTCACAGACATAAAACACCCACAATGCTTTCAGATAGTCAGGCTGCCTAGACTTTTTAAGTCATCTTCAGGCATTTTTTCCGCTCAGTGCTGTTGCCTGCAGCCTCTTTTTAGCCATTTCCTGTCTACATGCATGTCATTTCTCAGTAAGAATTCCCTGCTGGTGACAGCAGTGGATCATGTCTGTGTAATGTGTCCTGAATTTAAAGTGTAAGTTCACCTTTAGAACATGTTATATGTTTGACCCTTATTTAGGGTGTAACATGTAACATGTTCCAGCTCCTGCATCCCCCCCCCATCTCACTCACCCTCCCTGTGACAGCGAGTGCAATGCTTTACAGGCTGCAGAATAAAAAAATAATAAATGCACTTTTTTTTACCTGGAAAATGATTTGCATTTATTATATTTTTGTAAAAGGTGAACAGCCTTTAGGGGACACTTGTAGGCTTTATTGACAAAATGTAATTGCAGAAGCACAGTTAGGGGACAGGGGGAGACTGTTTTCACCCCATAACAGGAAACACTTTTTGTACTGTTTATTGAAAGCCTGTGTGAAGAGGTGACAATGCAGAAAAGCACAATGGGGAGACAGGGAAGGTGTTGTCACCTTATAACAGGAGGTGTCTGCACAACCCACATGGGAGGTTTACCAGGATTATTGAAAGCTGCAGATTTTAATATGCTGAAAATCTCTTCAAAATTACATCAGCGTGTAAAAGCTTATATGAGATGTTTTATATCTACTTAAACCAGTTAGCGACCACTCCATATAAATATGACTAGTACGTGATCTAACACTTACAGGTCTGGGGGTCCCGTGCGGGAGCCAATCTGCGGGTCCGCCGATCGTCCCCCAATCGTCCACACGAGAGGCAGGATGGCGGACTGCCTATGCAAACAAAGTAGATTGTTGTTTTGCTAGTAGGGGAGACAGAGATCCTGTGTTTCTGCTAAGCAGGAACATAGATCTCTCTCTTCTCACAGCCAAAGACCCCCCCCCCAACACACACACAGTTAGAAAGCACTCCCTAGGAGCATATTTAATCCTTTGATCGCCTCTGATGTTAACCCTTCCCCTGCCAGTGTCATTAGTACAGTAACAGTGCATTTTTTTTTAGCACTGATCACTGTATTGGTGTCACTGGTCCCCAAAAAGTGTCACTTAGTGTCAGATTTGTCCGCCGCAATGTCGCAGACCTGCTAAAAATTGCTGATCGCCGCTATTACTAGTAAAAGAAAATTAAAAAAAAATAAAAATTCCATAAATCTATCTCATAGTTTGTAGACGCTATAACTTTAGCGCGAACCAATCAATATACACTTATTGAGTTTTTTTTTTTTAAATATGTAGCAGAATACATATTGGACTAAACTGATGAAGACATTTTTTTTTACTTTTTTTTTATTGGATGTGTTTTATAGCAGAAAATAAAAAATATTGTTTTTTTTTGTTTTTTCATAATTGTCGCTCTTTTTTTGTTTATAGCGCAAAAAAAAAAACGCAGAGGCGATCAAATACCACCAAAAGAAAGCTCCATTTACGGGAAAAAAAAGGACATACATTTTTTTTTTTTTTTTGGGTACAAAGTCCCACAGCTGTACAATTGTCAGTTAAAGTAGCGCAGTGCTGTATCGCAAAAGATGGCCTGGTCCTAAAGGGGGGTAAACCTTCCGGAGCTGAAGCGGTTAAAGTTGTTGTAAACATCAGGCATGAAATATGAACAAAGCAAATCCCTCTATAGATTGTGCTTGTCTCAATTCAGAGCGCTAAGTGTCATTTCTGTCTGCTTCATCGTTCCTCTGCTATCTGCATAAGTCATTTTCCTGACACCAGGAGAAAAATAATGACAGGGAGGGACCTCCAGCTGATTGACAGCCTCAGCTCTATTCCTGTGTGCTGTGTGGAGGGCGGTGTGTTTCTTCCCTCCAATCAGCTCTCAGAGCTCTCCTCACTGAGCGTAAACTTCAGCTCCCCACCCCATTTTTTTCACATCTCAGAGATCCTGTGTAAATTCTGCACTTTGAATGGATGTGAGGGAAAGATTGCTGCAGATAGACAGGTACAACTCACATAGGAGGATTTCTTTCATCTCTGTATATCACCTGAGGCCAGTCACTTCATTGGGCATATGTAAAGGTTTAACTTTAAGCCTGGGTTCACACTAGTGTGGTCTCTGACGTCGCATGTGATTCGAACCCGCACTGCAGGTGCCGATCACATGCGATGTCTGAGCAATGCGAGTTCAGCCATACAGTTATATGGCTGAACTTGCATTGGATTCACACAGAAAAAGATGCAGGGACTTGTTTTTCCCCGCACTAGAATCGGATCGCATGGGTGTTCTCACCTATGCAATCCGATTCCTGTGCGAGTTCACAGTTCTCATTGCGATCTGTGAACCGATCTGGGGGTGTAATTAACAATGTATTGACACCCGCAGCGGTTCGCAGAAGGCAGTGTGAACTGCCTGCGGGAGAGGAGCGATGCAGGAACAGGCTCTGTAATAGCATTGGTTCCCATATTGCACTAATGTGAACCTAGGCTAAGGAAGTGAGGAGGAATCTGTTTTTCGCTCTCAAAAGAGGGATGTGTGTGGAGGAAGTAGTGGCTGTCAATGTCAGTTATTTTTTTTTTTTTTAAATAGATGTAAAATGTCAGTTATTTTTAGTTGTGATAATCATAACCTCATATATACAAACACAATTACATTCTACATACAGTATACAGTGCCTTGAACAAGTATTCGTAGCCCTTGAAATTTTCCAAATTTTGTCAGGTTACAACCAAAAATGTAAATTCTAAATGAGGAACCTGGCACTCTAAAACCTTAGTTTATTAGGTACACATAAAAGGGTACAAGGGGCCAAAAACGTAGTTTATTGGGATTTTATGTGATAGACCAACACGAAGTGGCACATAATTGTGAAGTGGAAGGAAAAAGATAAATGGTTTTCAAAATTTTTCAAATAAATATCTGAAAAAAGTGGCGTACATTTGTATTCAGCCCCCTTTACTCTGATACCCCTAACTAAAATCTAGTGGAACCAATTGCCTTCAGAAGTCACCTAATTAGTAAATAGAATCCACCTGTGTGTAATTTAATCTCAGTATAAATACAACTGTTCTGTGAAGCCCTCGGAAGTTTGTTAGAAAACCTTAGTGAACAAACAGCATCATGAAGGCCAAGGAACACACCAGACAGGTCAGGGATAAAGTTGTGGAGAAGTTTAAAGCAGGGTTAGGCTATAAAAAAAATATCCCAAGCTTTGAACATCTCATGGAGCACTGTTCAATCCATCATCCAAAAATGGAAAGAGTATGACACAACTGCAAACCTACCAAGACATGGTCATCCACCTTTACTGACAGGCCGGGCAAGGAGAGCATTAATCAGAGAAGCAGCCAAGAGGCCCATGGAAAGTCTGGAGGAGCTGCAGAGATTCACAGCTCAGGTGGGAGAATCTGTCCACAGGACAACTATTAGTTGTGCACTCCACAAATCTGGCCTTTATGGAAGAGTGGCAAGAAGAAAGCCATTGTTGAAAGAAAGCCATAAGAAGTCCTGTTTGCAGTTTGTGAGAAGCCATGTGGGGGACACAGCAAACATGTAGAAGAAGGTGCTCTGGTCAGATGAGACCAAAATTCAACTTTTTGGCCTAAAAGCAAAACGCTATGTGTGGCGGAAAACTAACACTGCACATTACCCTGAACACACCATCCCCACTGTGAAACATGATGGTGGCAGCATCATGTTATGGGGATGCTTTTCTTCAGCAGGGACAGGGTAGCTGGTCAGAGTTGATGGGAAGATGGATGGAGCCAAATACAGGGCAATCTTAGAAGAAAATCTGTTAGAGTCTGCAAAAGACTTGAGTCTGGGGCGGAGGTTCACCTTCCAGCAGGACAACGATCCTAAACATACAGCCAGAGCTAAAATGGAATCATTTAAATCAAAGCATATTCACGTGTTAGAATGGCCCAGTCAAAGTCCAGACCAAAATCCAATTGAGAATCTGTGGCAAGACTTGAAAATTGCTGTTCACAAAGTATTGACTCAGGGGGGCTGAATACAAATGCACCCCACACTTTTTACATATTTATTTTTTTAGATTTTGAAAACCATTTATCATTTCCCTTCCACTTCACAATTATGTGCCACTTTGTGTTGGCTATCACCAAAAATACTTTTTCAAGGTACTGTATATCGTTCGCAGTATCTCTTGGCATTATACCACGGCATATGTCCGTTGTGTTACGCTTTAATTATAGTTGATGGGTCTAAACATTGTAACTGCCATCTGATTGTCTACAAAGTCATCATAGCTTGTAATGCTTAATTAATCAGCAATTTCTGCCTCAACAATGATTGCGATTTTTTTTCCTGCTGTTTACACAGCTTTCCCTGTAAAGAACTATTTGTCTTTCCCAGAAAAAATAGTTTGAACTGCTCATCGCTGCAAATTTCACTGGGAAGCAGATGGAGATACAGGAAGCCAAATATTATATAGCCCCACTGAGCACCTATCCGAAGAACACCTGCTAAAGCTTCATTACGGCATAGAAAATCAATTATGCATTACATTTGTTAAATATTAATAAGCCAAAGCCTTCACTGTAAATATTTTTAAATGAGAACAAACATAGGGCAGTGGCTTGCCAGGGAAAATAATGGTTACTTTTCCTGTAAATGTTAATTTTTCAAGTGCACCTGTCATGGGGTCATGTGTTGAAAATGGATGGCTTGTGTCAGTATGTTAAGCCAATATTTTACTCCCAAGCCTGGCAGAAAAGTGCAGCTTGTGGGCCATAATATGGCTCAAAGTGTCATTTGGAAATACAGCTTTTCAGCAAGTGGGATGAGGTCTTCTTCCTCCTGAGCCCGGTGCTATAGGACGCGCGGATGTCTTTTCTGCATTATCTCAAACTCTTGATATCTTTAGTAAATACAAGAAGATCCTATGGCTAAAGCCCCGTACACACGGGCTGAATGTCAGGAGACAACGGCAGGTTTGTATGTCAGCCGGCACACAAGAACACAACAGCTCAGCAGGGGAGATTGCTGTACTAACCTTGCATGGTTAGTACAGCGGCTCTGACTGGAGCTGTTAAGCCTCGTACACACGATCGGATTGTTGGCCAACAAGGCCGTGGACTTTTGTCCGAAGGGCGTTGGCCCAAACTTGTCTTGCATACAAACGGCACACAATTGTTGGCCAACAATCACAAACGTAGTGACGTACTACGTGGTTTTTCAGCTCTTTAGTGCCACCCTTTGGGCTCCTTCTGCTAATTACATGTTAGTAGAAGTTTGGTGAGTGTTAATTCACGCTTTTCAGTTTGTTTCTGAACGGCCGTTCGTCAACCAGCCATGTTGCAGAATCGGAGGAGATAACATGCTATTTATTATTGGCCTTGGAGTTATTGCTTTGACATTATTTTTTTGGTTGAATAATGATTTGTTTTGGCATATTTTCTATATTTTTGGATGCATAGAATGCAATTTTTGCTTAAGTTCTATTGGCAGATAGCATGTCTAATTTTATTTGTTTTCTTTTTTTAATGCTCAATAAAAAAATTGTGGAGAATAATACTTGGCTATGTGTTTTACTTCAAATGACAGTTTGGGAGTAGGCAGTTACATTTTAAAAAATACAATGTAAAATAACAAGGGACACCAACATAGTTGTATCTTTGATCTTAAAAACTACGAGATAATGGTGTTGTGGTAACTTGACCAAAATATATATATATATATATATATATATATATATATATATATATATATATATATATATATATATATATATATATATATATATATAAATATTATTCTTGATATCACTAGAAAAAAAAAGCCTTTGAAAATGTGTTTGCAATAACTCCATCAGTATCACCAGCAAAGCAGCTTCATTATTATCCAATTAAAGAAGAAGAGAATTGTGCGCTGCATTTGGAGATTTCATAATTTGCCACACCACGAATGTTAATTCTCCATTACGAACGCTAGTTTACAAGACCGACCGCTTCTGGCTCGTCCTTGCTTCCGAGCATGCGTGTTTGTACTTTGGACTTTTGTCCGATGATACACACGCTCGGAAAATCCTACATTTGTCCGCGGAAAATTTTAAAACCTGCCATCCAGCATTTGTCCGTGGAAAATCCGACAACAATTGTCCGATGGAGCGTACACACGGTCGGATTTTCCGCCAACAGCCTGTCATCATACATTTCCCGTCGGAAAATCTGATCGTGTGTACGAGGCTTAAGTGTGTACCCAGCTTAAAGGTCTGCATGCAGCCCCTTGGTACTTATGGTGCCCCAGCAGCCAGTAGGGGGAGCAGTGATTTGTAAAGGGTCTGTAATAGCAGTGAACTCAAACAGTCTCATGTAATACATATCCCCATTCTCTAAAGCCTGGTACACACTATTCGTCTTTTTTTTTTATTTTCTTTAATCGAGCGGGCCGAACAAAAGAAAAATTGAGGAGCTCGCTGTACTAACTATGCGATTCCAATCTGAGCTATTGTGTTCTGACAGGGGGACCCCCCCCAACAGAACACACCAGCCAGTGGTGATCAGCCAGCACTGATCAGATGGCGATCGGCTCCTGTTTTTCCAGCATGCCCGTTCAACAGAAGCCAGGACGTTCGACCAGCTTCTGTCGGATAGGCTGCTGTACACAAAGGTCGAATGGTGGCTGGTTTCTGTTGAACCAGCCGATACTGGCCATTATCTGGCCCATGTGTACCAGCCTTAACAGACCCCTGCAGCATATTAGCAGCCTTCAACTAGACATGTATCATAAAAAACCTATAAACCATGCGCTTACTCCAAAAAAGTCATAGATGTAAGCAGCTAACACAACAAATAGAAAATTTGTAATAAATCATATGTAACCAAGTGTAGCGCTAAAGAATGAGAAAGAGAATATTGCTATACCACATATAATAGCAAAATGAATTGTGAAAAGATAGTGTTTTGTATACTTTGTGAACATTCATACATATAGAACACTTATGTTATAAAGCCTTAGGGTCACCAAAAGTGATAACAGGATGTAAAAATGGCAATAAAGTCCAAAACTGAATGTGCAGGTACGATGAACATAAATTTTGCAATGGTGATAAATTCCAAAACATATACTCGTGAGAGATTTCTGTATGTAATCCAACATGTGCTGACAAACACTTGTGCGAAACCGCCACCTAGGTTGACTGGAGGCTTACCAGAAAGTTGGGACCCACCTAGCATACGCTATATGGGTCAAACAGGCTTGGATTGCTCACTGGCAATGAAGGTAGGGAACCAAGGGCTGGGGAATGGTGAAGTTGTAACGTTGCTATCCCAAAGAGGTCTTCTTCATATGGAAGCTCAGACACCAACGGACATTACCCACATGTAATGAAGAAGGGGCTCATAGCGTAATTTCGTAAACCATAAAAAATTTATTAAAAGGAAAAACACTTACATTTCAGAATAAAAAGCGCTTGCAAGTAAAATGGCGGCAGTGGAGTCCTCCCGACGTGTTTCGTCATACAAGACTTCGTCTGGGGAGGAAAAGAGGGTGGCTACATTTCTATATACCGTGAAACTATAGAGGATGAACGTAACCACCCTCTAACAATAAGTTAGATTTTAGCAGCCAAAAAAAAGGAATTTGGAGATGTGAAGGCGGCAGAGAACAATAAAAGGGACTTTTTAAAATTAAGAATACATACTTGAATAGAATTTAGAGTTTAATAGAAGGGTAACAGTGATTGTTTCACAGTGCCAACATCCAAATGTAAGCATACAAAGAGAGGAGCTCCCCTTGGATAGGACTTTAGCGGCACCTGAGTAGGAGTCAAAAGTAGAAAAATAATCATATATTTATTTAGAAAATACAAAGATAAAAACATGTATCATGGAGTGTACATATCAACCATAACTGATATCGCAAGTAGTCGAAATAGATGATAATTGAATTGAATCCTTCACCTGACGCGTTTCGGAGTCTACAACAGATACTCCTTCCTCAGGGGTAGAGAGGATATAGAAACTTTCCAAAGGGCGATGGCGGTCTCCTGTGGCCACTGTGTTGCTTCTGATGCTGTTTTTAATTTTATGGAGTGCGCTATAAGCATCTGATTTCTGCGATTGTAAATTATGTATTTGATAGTTTTCTGTAATACTACACCATGTATTGATGACATGTATAGGCATCTGACTGTACTTACTTTATAGAGTTTCTATATCCTCTCTACCCCTGAGGAAGGAGTATCTCTTGTAGACTCCGAAACACGTCAGGTAAAGGATTCAATTCAATTATCATCTATTTCAACTACTTGCGATATCAGTTATGGTTGATAAGTACAGTCCATGATACATGTTTTCATCTTTGTATTTTCTAAATAAATATATGATTATTGTTCTACTTTTGATTGTGACTCCTACTCAAGTGCCGCTAAAGTCCTATCCAAGGGGAACTCCTCTCTTTGTATGAAGAATTTGGAGTTTAGTGTCATTTAAAAGTGAAGATAGAAAACCCACAAGAAAATTCACAAAAATAAAATTATAAAAAAATATATACAAATTTGACATCTAATCCTTTCCTACTCAAAAAAAAAAAAAAAGTTTGGTCTAGAGACCCCCTTTAACTTCCTCCAGCCAAACAGTGGTTTGTACACTAGGCTCACTTCTTTGTACTTTGTATTTTTTTTGTTCATCTGAATCTTCAATGTGTATCACTTTAAGACAAGAATCTAATAGTTTAAAGGATTGTGTCAGGACAAAATAATCCTCCCCTTTCAGTCCATCTAATTAACTCCTGTAATGGAATTAATCAGAGTCTGGAATAGCGTGATCACTCAGAGCGCTAAAAAAATATACAATCTTCTTCTAAATACAATTACTTTGACAAACTCAATTACACGCCTGACTTACTCCTTAAATTACTGGCTGCTATTGAATCGTTCACAGACTAAGTCCCATTGTTCAAAAAAATCATAAAGTGTTTACAAATATACACAGAAGACGCGCATTATCAGCCACACCGCAAAATTAATTTGACACAATAAAAGCGCGGAGGAGGGGGACCCTCCGACTAGAGATATTACAGGAAATTGTATGGTGGCTGGAGAATGATAAATTAATAAATACTTTGATGAAAGTTATTACAACCACTTAAGTGAGTCTGATGGAGTTGGTAGGTGGTGTTGTGATTTAAAGTGCTTTCAAACCTCAAACCAAAACTGTAACATATTGCAGCTTATCAGTCCTTAGATGTGGTGGCTGCATTTGATTTTTTTTTTTTTTTTTTAGGCTTTTAGCCCTTTATTTCTTTATTTTTCACCTGGTAATCCAGCCAGAAACACACTTTCTGTCCTAGGGTGGCTACACTCACTCCTCCTCTGTATCTATGGAGGAACAACATAGCCATTCCTGCATAGCAGCAGTACTGTCCACCTGTGAAGAGGGTATTACTGAGGAAGAAGGTACTCCTTCGAAACGCGTCAGTAGCAGCGGTCCCGCTGTGCCACCTGGAGACTGTCGGTTTCAGGACTGATTGTCACGAATAGGTGGCTTTTACAAGCAATATTTCCCCACATGTTTGTGAATAGTTTTATTTTGTTTTTATCAATAAATTTACTTGGGATATTGCACAAGGCTGGTTCACTCTCTTTTCTTTACTTTTTTAGTGTTAGATACACTAGTAGACATAGATGGACTTTACATAAGTTAATGACAAATGAAAGCATAAAGAGGACTTTACATAAGTTAATGACAAATTTAAATAATTTTAAGGGAAAAAATAATAAGTGCTCATTTTTTTACCTGCAAAAATATGTGCATTTATTATTTTTTCTCAAAAGCTGAACTTAACCTTTAAAACTAAAGTTTAACACCGCCTAACACAATAAAATAAGTGTGAATACTGCAATGAAGCTAGAGGTGATTGTAGCCATATTAGTGCAATGCAACAAGATCAATTGAGTATTGTCTGTCATACCTTGTATTAGTACTGCTTGGACCTTGAGGGAGGAGGTACACCTAGATTGCCACCTGTCCGGGATTCACCCGGAAGGTTCGGGTTTGGAATCATGCATCCGGGTTTTAGACTGCCACATTATTCAGACTGGACTATGACTTCACAGGGTTGCTGGCTGCAGTTGTCTAAGCTGAGAGTGTCTTTCATGCTGCCCAAAGCCAACAATAATAACCCCCCCAAAACACAGACATGAGAGGAGAGAGGGCTTGATCTGCACCTCTTCCTCCCAGCCCTACCCCTCTGTGTCTGCCCACAATCCTTAGAAAAGAACAGTGTGGGCTGGAAATTTGAAGTCCAGCAGCATCAGATACATCTGGATGAGAGGTGCTGTCTGCCAAGGGGTGAGTGAGCTCACCATCCATCTCTGTCTGTGACTGTAGTCTCCCCCCTTCTATCAGCTGCCTCTGAGTGAGTACACTAAGGTAAATCAGGGTTCTCAGAGCACCCCTTACATCAGAGTTCCCCTTTACACCAGAGGCCACAGTGTTCCCCCTTCAATCAGAGTCCTCTCCGTACATCAGAGTTCTCAGTGTACCCCCTTAAATCAGGGTTCCCAGAGCATCCCTTATGTTAGAGGGCCCAGAGTTCTCCCTTACATCAGAGTCTGCAGAGTCCCTCTTTACAGTGTAAGGGAATTCTGCGAGTTCAGATGTAAAGGGGAACTCTGTGGACTCTGATGTAGAGGGGGACTCTAATTATTAACTTCATATGATTAGAAATATTATTTAATAGCAAAATATATGTATAACTTATACTACAAAAAAAATTGCTGTGTGACGCTAAAGTGTTTGGGTTTGACTTGAAGAAAAGGTGGCAACCCTAGGTACACCCCGAAAATGTACCTAAAAATTTGGATGTTAGTGCAAATTAAAAAAAGTATCACGGAGGACAGTACTCAATTGTAATGAAGCTTGAAAACTGAAAGAAATGATTGGTAACAATTTATTTGCAATGAAAAACCTGCAGCAAAATCTTCAGGCCGTAACTTTTCTATACCGGATATGTAGGTGTATGATAACTGTATACCAGCTGTCCATACACAGCGAATTTTAGGTAAGATTTGGTGAACCAAGCATAACATCCTAGGCAGGAAAACAATCACTGATGACCAGTACAGTTTGGAAACATTGGTAGAAATTATTTTCCATTTTGTTTGAAAATCATTCCCTGCAAATGATCATTTCTGTGATATGCTATCAGCACAAACAATTGTACAGCACAGAGAATAATTACAATCTAAAAGGTAGACTTGACTTCTATTTGTTTAAAGCACAAGCAATTGGTCATCTTAAAATTGCACAAGCTCTTTAACAGAAATATAACTTTTGCTGAATTTTTGTTGAGCATTAACCTGTGCATATCCAGCTGAAGACAGTCATTAGTAAAAATGAAAAGTATTTGAATGCTAGAATCCTACTGGATAAACATACTGAGGATATACAGTAAGTACATATCAGACCTATGCTTTGCAGTAATATGCAGTAAAATATATTTTTTATGCATGTTACTGCATCATATAATATAACACATCACTTTGTGTGTATTTAGAATGCAACTCACATTTGGGTGACAAAAATTCTTAATGGTACCCCAAATGCACTAAGAAAGCAGGCATTTTGTCGCACTTCAAAAAACTTGGAAAATGCGCCAAAGTCACCTGCAAAAAAAGGCACAGGAGCTACTTTGGTGCCTTTTTAGGGCGGAGGGCATCCCATTGGTGTTGCTCCAAAACCCGTGGCAACAAAACACTCAAAAAAATCTGTAGGAGAAAAAGTTGACACTCCCGTGTCGCAATATGTGAATGCGGCCCAATAGTTAATGAGGGTGAGTACAATATTGAACAGCATAATGACTAGCTAGTGTCCAGAATCTGGCTACATCAACAGTCAATACTGTGCTGGCGTTGATGTGCAAGGTACCACTAGACCTTGTGTGTCCTGCAAAGGTTTCCTGTGACAGCTTAACTTGTAGGAGGTTCCTGGTTGGGTGATCAGTTGTATGAGGTGGATGAGGAGCACCATGATAAATGCCTGTGCAGTTCTTGGAAGTGTTCACAAATGTCTAATGCAGATTGGCCCCTGTTGCAGCCTCTCACCCTGTGACTTGCTACTAAGTTACAATGTGACAGTATGGTCACTGGGGGGAGAGGCGACCAAGGTCCATTTACAAGGACCGGAAACGTCCGAAGCGTCCTTTGGCGGTGCAATTTTTTTTTAGATAGTTTACCCCCCCCCCCAGCCCCCCCCCGGGGAGGCCCTTCTGAAGATGTGAACCTCTCCCTCTTTCATGGATCCTCTAATCTACAGGTTGAAGAAGGCAACCACTGTGGCAACCAATGTTGACGAAGGCAACCAATTAAGCACCTAAACGACCACAACATACAGGGATATACAATGTAATACTGACATAAAATCACACACATAGGACGAACTTGATGGACTTGTGTCTTTTTTCGGCCACGCCTACTATGTAACTATGTAACTATACGTAAAGTCCTGGTGGAGGACTCTCCTTTCCTTCAAGGACCCCGCTGACAGGAAGGCTGAAGCGGTCTCCTGCTACAGTATATGTTTACGGTTGCTGGTTCGGCCGTTCTGGCTACGGCCCTCGAGTTGCAAACTCTCACTAAGTGGGCTAAGCTCTTACGCCAGGGTCAGGGTAAGAAGTAGGTCCCCCCTGGTCTACGCGGACCAACTCGTCCAGTGCTGCATTAGAGTGTGCACCTTAAAGCTTTAATTTTCATTATTATTTCATTATTTCATTTTTTTTAATTTTAAAGTTTTCATTTTATTTTATTTTTTCATTATTGTTTACAATTTTATTTTTTTAATATATTTTTTTAGGCGCCCCATTAGGGGGCTTTGGTGAAATATCAGGGGTCTAAACAGGAGGAATCTGCAGCACACAGGGTGATTAGGGTGTGCCCAGGCACACTTGGCACACTCTGTGCACACATCTATGGTGTGATGCATCCTTGGATGTGGTTCCATTGCTTTCAAAACTCTCTGTCTGCAGACAGTCTTCAAAATTCCAATAACTACTCACCCAGTGACTACTTCATTTATACCACAGTTCATGGGTGAACAGCAAATTACCTTCGCTCTAAAATAAATGCATTTTTCATAGTACTACTATACAACATTAGGCAGATTCATGATTCTGTAGAGCTAGACTGCCATCCAGTGCTCAAACATGATAGAACATTAGCAGATCTATGACTATCAATTCCCACTACAGAGTCCTAGCTTGCAGTAGTTGAATGAGACAAGAGAAATTAAATAACTTTGCCATAAGCAACTTTTAATCAATTAAAGCTGAAGTTTACTAAATCCTCAGTCCCCTGTGCTTAAATACTCCTGCAGCATTAATCTTCTAATGATGTGGGTTTTAATATCAACAATACTATGCCCGCTCTTTCCATGTTCTATTCACAGCACCAATACTATGGGTTTCCACATTGCAAAGCATTCAGTGACTGGAGGACGGGCCAATGAATGAAAGGACTGAAGGTTTGTACTGTAAAGAGCAGCCAGAAGCACATGGGACACTTCTTTATTGATAAGTAGCGTCCCTGGTGATGTTTTACTAAACTTCAGCTTTAATTTCCCAGCACCACCTACCAAACCACCAACAGCTGTGTGCTGTTATACCCCAGACTCACCCCACCCTATTGACTTTATATTTTGCAATGTGGAGAATACTCCATGCATGATTAAAGTAGAATTCTGGGATTTACCTACTGTAATTAATCCTAAAAATGCTCCCTTCCCCCTCCCAGGGTTGCCAACTGCCAGTAAATTTACTGACAGTTTATAAAAATCAGTGATTTTTTTTTATAACTGCCAGTAAATATCAGGGGCTGATAATTTCATGCTGTGTTGACTTTTTAAGTGTAAATCAAGCAAATTACTTTGTTATAGGTATTGTCAGTGTGTTCCATATCATGTTTATACTGTTTAAATATTCACTGTGTTAGTTTTTAATAGGAGTTCTGTAATTTCTCAGGTTGGCAGTAAAAAAATGTGCTCCGCCAGTAAATGTTCCATGTTTTGTCAGTAAAAAAATGCTGCAGGAGGTTGGCAACCCTGCCCCCTCCTAACACCTATACTAACTAACCCGTGTAAGAAAGATCTGTATACTTATCTAATTTCAGGCTACTTTGGTCCAGTCATTTGTCAGCATGGAAGCCTATGGATGATATCCCTGCTCCAGGCTTAACTAGCCATTATCCAACATTCTCTCCCCTCTCTGCAGCAGCCACTGGCTAACACAGGGGAGATCACGTGTCCAGACTGGAGTGGCCTGAAAATACGTAATACAGATCCTTCTTACACAGGTTAGTTAGTAAAGTTATTAGGAGGGGGGGAGGGAACATTTTTAAGATTTGTTAGGTATATCTTGAAATTCTACTTAATGGAAACTTGTAGTGCAGGCCTCATGCACAAATGGAGTTTGCCCATCTCTCCCAGACACCTTTCCCCCTGGTAGAAGCAATTTGTCAGAAATACTGCTTGCGTTTATAAACAAGTGTGAATGTGTCTAGATGTGTTTAGGCGCTTGGGCGTTAAAGGGGTTGTAAACCCTTGTGTTTTTTCACTTTAATTCATCCTATGCATTATGGTGAAAAAACTTCTGACACTGACTGGCCCCCTAGCCCCCCCTGTTTTACTCACCTGAGTCCATTCGTTCCCTCACTGGAGAAGCGCTGTACCTCTCTGCCCGGGGTCCTCGGCTCTTGATTGGATAGATTGATAGCAGCGCAGCCATTGGCTCCCGCTGCTGTCAATCAAATCTAATGATGCGGGCGCTGGGGGCGGGGCCGAGTCCGGCATTCTGTGTCTATGGATGCCAATGCTGGACTCGGGAGCATGCCCGCAAGGTAACCCCCAGGGAGAGCACTTCTCCCAAGGGGTTTACCGATGCAAGGAGGAGCTGCGAGTGCTGCTGGGGGACTCCAGGAGACGATGATCGAGTCCACACTGTGCAAAACGAACTGCACGGTGGAGGTAAGTAGGATATGTTTCTTATTTAAGAAAAAACAAGAAAACTAGGGTTTACAAACCCTTTAATTCATTCCATTGGACAAAATAATAATTTATTCTGGCCATTGAAATGAATTAACAATTGGTATTGGTTGGAGAGTACTCATTTTAATAAGTGATGTGGCATGCACATCTCTGAAGAAGAAGGTGCCTCCCTTGAAACGCATTAGCTTGCAAGCCTTTGTCGGTACAGGTCAGGAATCCTTGTTTGTGCTGCCAGTAGAGCCCGGGATGGGTAGGAGGCATCCAAGTAAACTATTTTTCATTGGATTTGCCAGGTAAGCATTCTGACCTATGGCTTGAAAGGGCAACGTCCCCCACCCCCTTTTTTGGTAAAAGCGCTCGCTACCAGGTGTGTGGGGGCATCTTGGGCCATCTGCCATCAGGTGTCAGTGGTTTAGGATCTAAGGCCATTACATGGTCTTTTGTTCATACATTCACAGAATTTTACCAAATAGATATCAAAGCCACAGAGGATACTGCTTTGGCTGCAGTATGTTTTTGAGAAGGATTCCTTCTGAGGTGGCAGTTTCTGTGATTGTGTCTCCCTCTCCTCAAGGGCATTGCTTTAGGACAGGGGTACTGAATTAAAATTCAAGGAGGTCCGGTCGCCAAAATTTTCTTTGGGCCGAGGTCCGAATCTCAAGTCTGTGCTGTGACTCAGAAAGATTGTAGTCACTGTATGTCTATCAAAACATGAGAAATGTACAATTTCCTTAGCATTTCAACAATATTTATTGTCAAGTTTCAGTTACAACATTAAACATGTGGACAGATAGAACTAGGATAGCTTTACATTTGCTCTTGTCTTTGTATGGAAAACAAACAACTATTTTTAACAAAAACAATATGGAAACAAATCAATAACTTTTTAATAAACATAAAAAGCACATCCATTTTTCAAGTAAAAGAATAAGCACCTTCTGACTTAAACAACTAAAGGTGTCAATTTGAAAAAGTGCACAAATTATCCTCGGTTTTGTTTCAATTTTTTTTACCACGTAAAAACCTTCCCTGTCTAGTGAGAAAAATGGGCCTTTGATTGTCCTGCCAGTAGTTTGAATCTTGGCTTAAATTGAGTTACTGCCATTCTCATGCATATATGTAGGTGCTCATTGGTGAGCCTGGAACGATACTTCATTTTAATAATGTTCATAGTAGAGAAAGCTGACTCACAGCTGTACATAGATCCAAACATGGTCAAGGTGTGTAGTGCTACCTTGATTAGACAAGGGAAATCGGTCTCAGGCACAGTCTGTAGCCAGAAGTTAGCCGGATCAGTTCCTCCAAAGTGCTCTCTTAGTGCAACATTTGTTTGCAGGTCAATCATTTCTGTCTGTAGAGATCCCTCATGTGCCCAATTGAAGGTCTGCATCACCTCGTTTGAAAACACTCTAATGCCCCGTACACACGGTCGGATTTTCTGATGGAAAATGTCCGATCGGAGCGTGTTGTCGGAAATTCCGACCGTGTGTGGGCTCCATCGGACATTTTCCATCGGATTTTCCGACACACAAAGTTGGAGAGCAGGAGATAAAATTTTCCGACAACAAAATCCGTTGTCGGAAATTCCGATCGTGTGTACACAAATCCGACGGACAAAGTGCCACGCATGCTCAGAATAAATAAAGAGATGAAAGCTATTGGCCACTGCCCCGTTTATAGTCCCGACGTACGTGTTTTACGTCACCGCGTTTAGAACGATCGGATTTTCCGACAACTTTGTGTGACCGTGTGTATGCAAGACAAGTTTGAGCCAACATCCGTCAGAAAAAATCCTAGGATTTTGTTGTCGGAATGTCCGAACAAAGTCCGACCGTGTGTACGGGGCATAACATCTTTAATGAGGAATGAATTGTGGATGAACAGGAGGATCTGCTGTCCAAGACTGAAGCTATCAAACCTTTTACTGAAGTTTCCAATGAGTTTATTTATGAAGTCAACAAAAGGAGAAACATTTCTCTTTCCTTTCCATGTTCTTTCACCTTTGTGAAATGCAAGCACTCTCCTTGCAGATCTTCCTTGAACAAATCCAGTTTTCTCTGGAAGGAGCGGACAGCGGTAATCAAATCACAGATGGAATTGTTCTTGCCCTGGAGTTTTAAATTGAGTTCATTAAGGTGTGATGTTATGTCCACTAGGAAAGCGATATTATCCAGTGTGCTCTCATCTTGTAAAAACAGTGAAAACTGTCTTGCTTTCTGACTTTTGAGTTGCACTGAGAAAGCCGACACCTCTGTTCGAATGGACCAAAAGCGTTCCAATACATTGCCTTTACTCAGCCATCTAACATTGTTGTGAAGTAAAAGGTCATTTGCATTTGCCTCAGCTTCTTTAGGAAACTCTCTTAGTAAACGATGTTGATGGGATGAGGATACCCTGAGGAAGTTGAAACAAGAGGTATAGGTTAGGACTTTATATGAGACCATGACCATCCGGTACACAGGTCTCCATCCAATTATATCTGAGAAAAATAAGGGGACTAGGGAAAAAAAAAGGGGGGACAATGGGGACTTTATATGAAACACATCACTAGGGCAGGCTGAGTCATCAGATGTAAAAAAGTGTAAATTTATTGATACCACATGAGAAACAAAGTGCAATAGATGATGCTTGCATATAGTCAGTAAATAAGGTACAAAGTATGTAAAACATGGCAGTAGAACATATAATAATAGCATAGTAACATGTTATACATTGTAACATAGGTAGATTGCAGCATCATCAAAATTACACCCCACATGTGTATACGTAATTCATATTGTATTAAAATCCAACTCAGCCTGCCCTAGTGATGTGTTTCATATAAAGTCCCCATTGTCCCCCCTTTTTTTTTTCCCTAGTCCCCTTATTTTTACCCTGAGGAAGTTGATGAGTTTCATCATTGTGTCCATGATTTCTGCAAACTTGTCTGATAGAATGGCACACAGGACAGTCTGGTGAGTAATACAGTGGTAAGAAATAAGGTCAGTGTTGTCCTCTTTCAGTCGTGCCATAGCTCCTCTCTCCTTTCCTACCATGGCAGGGGCACCATCTGCGGTAACTGAGACCACTTTTTTCAGATCGATCTTCCTCTTTCTCAGAATCTCCTTAATGGCCTCATATATGTCTTGTCCTCTTGTGTGTATCTCAAGTGGTGTTACACCTAACAGGTCCTCACAGAGTTCTTTTGTTTCTTTGTGAAAAAATAATATACACCAAAACTTACACTAATATACACCAAAACTTACACTTACATACACCAAAAGCTGGGCATTATCAGTTATATCTGTTGATTCATCAATGGCTAAAGAAATGCATACTGCACTCTGAATCACTGCATCAAGTTGTCCCAATACATCCTCTGTTAATATTTCAGTCTTTTTCGTTGCTGTTGATGCTGACAGTGGGATCTGGTTGATTTTTCCACACGGCTCATCTTTTTGTTTACCCTCAAGTAAAGTTTCAGCAACAGCATTCAAACACTCCTTTACAAATGTACCATCGGTAAATGGTCTTTAGTGTTGCCACAAAATCCATGCTACTTTAAGTGAACATTCATTTGCACACTGCTGGGCTGTAAATGAATGTGAGAGGACTTTGGTGGATCTGTCATAGTGGGCTTTCAGTTCCGTTTTTTTTTTCGTGCCCTCACCTCTGAATGCTGTGGATATGTTTGTGCAAAGGAACTGTGTTTTGTTTCGTAGTGATGCTTCACAAGCCATGCTCTCTGTCGCTTTTGCTACGGTTTCATCCACACACTTTGGTAATACTCTGTAAATGTAAATGTCCCCATTAGTTTTCCCCCTTACATCAGTTGACCCTATTAGAGTAATTAATTACATTGGGTGCCCCATCAGACTACCTCCAAAAATCAGTTGCCAACAGCAGAGTACTCTTTTACATGAAGTATTCTTGTCAGAGTGCCCACTTACATCAGGTTTCTGCAATGGAAGGCCCCCTTACAGTTGGTGTCGCAAAAGTGTGCCCCCTTATATAATTTGTCGCCATCAGTGTGCGCCATTATATAAAGGTCCCCCCTTACCTATGGTGTCCTCATCAGAGTGCCCCCTTACATTAGGTGTCACCATAAGTGTGCCTCCTTACATCAGGTGTCCCCTCCAGATCATGTGTGCCCATCAGAGTGCACTTTAAATTAGGTGTGTTAATCAGAGTGCCCCTTTACATCAATTGTCCCCATCACAGTGCCCTCTTACATCAGGTGTCCCCATCACAGTGCTCCTTTACATCAGGTGCCCCCATCACAGCGCTTCTTTACATCAGGTGTCCCCATCACAGTGCCCCTTTACATCAAGTGTACCCATCACAGTACCCCTTTACATCAGGTGTGCCCATCACAGTGCCCCTTTATATCAGGTGTCCCCATCACAGTGCCCCTTTATATCAGGTGTCTTCATCATAGTGCTCCATTACATCAGGTGTCCCCATCACAGTGCTCCATTACATCAGGTGTCCCCATCACAGTGCTCCTTTACATCAGGTGTCCCCATCACAGTGCCCCTTCACATCAGGTGTCCCCATCACAGTGCTCCATTACATCAGGTGTCCCCATCACAGCGCTTCTTTACATCAGGTGTCCCCATCACAGCGCTTCTTTACATCAGGTGTCCCCATCACAGTGCTTTTTTACATCAGGTGTCCCCATCACAGTGCCCCTTTACATCAGGTGTCCCCATCACAGTGCTTCTTTACATCAGGTGTCCCCATCACAGCGCCCCTTTACATCAGGTGTCCCCATCACAGCGCCCCTTTACATCAGGTGTCCCCATCACAGCGCCCCTTTACATCAGGTGTCCCCATCACAGTGCTTTTTTACATCAGGTGTCCCCATCACAGTGCCCCTTTACATCAGGTGTCCCCATCACAGTGCTTCTTTACATCAGGTGTCCCCATCACAGTGCCCCTTCACATCAGGTGTCCCCATCACAGTGCTCCATTACATCAGGTGTCCCCATCACAGCGCTTCTTTACATCAGGTGTCCCCATCACAGCGCTTCTTTACATCAGGTGTCCCCATCACAGTGCCCCTTTACATCAGGTGTCCCCATCACAGTGCTTCTTTACATCAGGTGTCCCCATCACAGCGCCCCTTTACATCAGGTGTCCCCATCACAGCGCCCCTTTACATCAGGTGTCCCCATCACAGCGCCCCTTTACATCAGGTGTCCCCATCACAGTGCTTTTTTACATCAGGTGTCCCCATCACAGTGCCCCTTTACATCAGGTGTCCCCATCACAGTGCTTCTTTACATCAGGTGTCCCCATCACAGTGCCCCTTCACATCAGGTGTCCCCATCACAGTGCTCCATTACATCAGGTGTCCCCATCACAGCGCTTCTTTACATCAGGTGTCCCCATCACAGCGCTTTTTTACATCAGGTGTCCCCATCACAGTGCCCCTTTACATCAGGTGTCCCCATCACAGTGCTTCTTTACATCAGGTGTCCCCATCACAGTGCCCCTTCACATCAGGTGTCCCCATCACAGTGCTCCATTACATCAGGTGTCCCCATCACAGCGCTTCTTTACATCAGGTGTCCCCATCACAGCGCTTCTTTACATCAGGTGTCCCCATCACAGTGCTCCTTTACATCAGGTGTCCCCATCACAGTGCTTCTTTACATCAGGTGTCCCCATCACAGTGCCCCTTTACATCAAGTGTCCCCATCACAGCGCTTCTTTACATCAGGTATCCCCATCAAAGCGCTTCTTTACATCAGGTGTCCCCATCACAGTGCTCCTTTACATCAGGTGTCCCCATCACAGCGCCCCTTTACATCAGGTGTCCCCATCACAGCGCCCCTTTACATCAGGTGTCCCCATCACAGTGCTCCATTACATCAGGTGTCCCCATCACAGTACCCCTTTACATCAGGTGTCCCCATCACAGTGCCCCTTTTACATTAGGCATTCCCGTCAGAGTGCCCCCTTACATCAGATGTCCCCAGCAGAGTCCCCCTTAACATAAAATGTGCCCATCAGGGTGCCCCTTAACATAAAATAAGGGTCACGCTGATGGGCAAATTTTATGTAAATGGTCACGCTGTTGAGCACATTTTATATTAAGGGGCACTCTGATGGGCACAACAAAACGTGCCCCTTAAGAGTCTCCCTTAACATACAGTAAGCCCATCATTTAACACTTGCCCATCAGAGTGCCCCTTTATTATAAAATGTACCCATCAGTGTTGTTCTTAAAATAAAATATGCCCATCAGAGTGCCCCTTAACATAAAATATGCCTATCAGCGTGCCTCTTAACATAAAATAAGGGTCACGCTGATGGGCACCTTTTATGTTAAGGGGCACTCTGATGAGCAAATTTTATTTTAAGGGGCACGCTGATGGGTATATTTTTAATGTACACACCGATGGGCATATTTTGTTGTGCCCATCAGCGTGCCCCTTAACAAAATATGCCCATCGGTGTTCACATTAAAAATGTACCCATCAGCGTGCACCTAAAAAAATAATTTTTGCCCATCAGAGTGCCCCTTAACATAAAAGATGCCCATCAGCGTGACCCTTATTTTATGTTAAGGGGCACGCTGATGGGCAAATTTTATTTTAAGGGGCACGCTGATGGGTATATTTTTAATGTGCACACGATGGGCATATTTTTTTAAGGGGCACGCTGATGGGCACAACAAAATGTGCCCATCAGTGTGCCCCTTAAAAAAATATGCCCATCAGCGTGCTCCTTACAAAAAAAGCCCAGCAGTGGGCATATTAAAAATATAACCATCAGTGTGCCCCTTATCAAAATATGCCCAACAGTGTGCACAATAAAAATATACCTATGAATGATCACTAGTTAATGTGGCCCACATACCTTGAATGAAGGAGGGCACTGAAATGTTTAACGGGCGGAAGCTGCGAGATATACCCTGCAAGGAGAGCCAGGACCCGGGAATCAAAAACCGCGGGCAGCAAAGGGGGCAGGGCGCGCATGTGACATCACGCCCCTACTCGCAGCCGGTGAGTGTGAGCCCGTCTTTCAACTCCGAGAGACGCGGTCAGGAGCAGGGGGCGGCGCATGCACACAGCGTCACTGGTTGCTGGGGAAACCCGCGGTCCCAGCAAACCAGTGATTGCTGACATTTACAACTACACTGGCGGCATGGCGGTCCAGGCAGAAGCGCCATTCGGTCCGGACTCGGACCGCGGGCCGCCATTTAATGACGGCTGCTTTAGGACATCCCATATAGTCATTATTATGGTTGCTTTGTGTCCCGTGATGTACGATAAAGAAATTAGGATTTTTCCGTCATACTTACCTGGAAAATCCTTTTCTTGGAGTACATCACAGGACACAGAGGTCCCTCCCATCTTTTTGGGGATATTTATTACTTTGCTACAAAACTGAGGTCCTTCCTGTGTAGGAGGGGCTATATAGGGGTGGACTTCCTGTTTGACTATCTGCCAGTGTCCATCCACCAGTAGATGGTGTATAACCCATATAGTCATTATAGTTGCTCTGTGTCCCATGATGTACTCAAAGAAAAGGATTTTACAGGTAAGTATGACGAAAAATCAAAATTTTTGGGGTGTGTACGGGGGTGACATTGGTGCTGACTTCAGTAATATTGGTTTTATTTTACTTGAACACAATTGGATATTACCTTTCTTTTCTACCCCTAGACTTAATGAACCTTCAACCTTTGCAGTGCAAGGGGGCGCCACTGTAATGCCCCGTACAGACGATCGGAATTTCTGACTACTTTTTTTCCGACAGATGTTGGCTCAAACTTGTCTTGCATACACATAGTCGCACAAATGTTCTTGGAAATTCCAATTGGCAAGAACGCGCTGACATACAACACATACGACGAGCCGAGAAAAATGAAGTTCAATAGCCAGTGCGGCTCTTCTGCTTGATTCCGAGCAATTGTCTACACACGCTCGGAATTTACGACAACGGATTTTGTTGTCGGAAAATTTGAGATCCAGCTCTCAAAAATCTGTTGTCGGAAATTCCGACAGCAAATGTCCGATGGAGCCTACACACGGACGGAATTTCCGACAAGCTCACATCGAACATTTGTTGTCTGAAATTCCAATCGCGTGTACGAGGCATAAGAGTGTTTTTTGTGTAATTCCCAGAGTTCAACTTTAAATGGAAATATGTTAAATAGGTTTCTAGATTATATAAAATAAGTAGTCGATGTGATAGCTAGTGACACATTATATATAGTGACATTACTCATAGTAATAGTTGGTGACAGATTATATACAGTGACATTAGCTGGTGTGATAGACTATGACAAATTACATCCAGTGATATTAGTCCATGTGGTAGTCTGTGACAGTTATACAAAGTGATGTTAGTCATAGTAAGAGTTGGTCTTCGGCCCAATCTGAAGAAAAGTCAGGAGAAAGACAATAGAGAAAAAATGAGGGCATACTTCTAAAGACCATTAGATCTCTTTCTTTTTTAACCTTTTTGTTTCAGAATAGATCTATGTAGGTTTCAAACATGTTTAAATTCACTTACTGTTGCAAGCATAAACGACTCTTTTGGTAAAATACTTTCTAAGATTGGTTTTGAAGTTTCCTTGCTAGTTTGAGGTCATGCTTCCCTGTTCTTGATCTAACTAACCCTAGAAAATATTATCTTATCTAAAGAGTAGTTGGTCAACAGTAAGTGAATTTAAATATACTTGGGACAAATACAGATCTATACTAGAACATTTTTTTTTAATTAAGTAATGTACATCTTCCAAGAGCAATTATAAATGTTATGAGAAGTGGCTGTAAGCATGGTGTGGATTACTGCATCAGATAACCCTATGACAATAAATATAATAAGAATTATTGTCCTTTGGTGCCTTAAGCATGGTGTGGATGATCACATCCAATAACTCTCTATGCCTTAGCACTTGGCTTTCAACCACCAAGATGTTACAGGTGGTAATAAAACAGGGTGGTAGGTAGGCCCCTACGACAATAGGTCTTGAAGTGGTAGATGCCAAGAAGTGTTCACTACCAGATGACCAAGATCTCTGTATCCAGAATTGTGGGGCAATTCAGAACCAACAGGAATACTGGAATTCCCATGAGCTTGATCAGGCTTAGTATCCATGACAAAGGTTTTACTGGCAGGTAAACCTATATCAGAGTTTAGCAATTACTCAAAACCACCTTTACAGTGGATGCACCCACACAGAGTGTTATGTTAGGAGACGCATCCAGAGAAGCAGAGCCCATTTGATCACTGAAAGTTGAAGCACATTGGTGGGACGCAGGGACACCTCCCAGCTCCAAAATCCTTGAGCAGACCAAAGGGCCAGTGTTCTTTGCCAGCTGAGAAGCCTGGCATCCATTGTTACTATTTTCCAGGGAGAAACAACTTTCTGGCTAGCAGCAGGGGATAACAGAGCCAACAAACTAAAAATTACATGGTCTGGCAACTCACTTTGATCTCCCTGTGCAGAGACAGAGGAGATTTGTTCCACTGCAAAAGGACCTCCTGCTACAACTTCCTGGTGTGGTGTTGCACATAAGGAATCACTTCAAAGCCCGCTAGAATGAAACGCAAAACTCACATGCAGTGGGGAAAGGATCAACACCTGTGAGCTCACAGTAGCTGAACCTGAAGTCCACAGTTTCTCCAATGGGATGGCCCGTTTGGTGTCCAGGATCAGCTCCAGGTATTCCAGGCAAAGTGACAGAATCAGCAAAGACTTCATTTAAAATCCAGTTTTCCAGAATCTGATAGCTAATGGACAGGTTGGACTTCAGTTCTAAGTAAAAATTTTCATGCAATAGAAAATTTTCCATAGTGTCCACTGGTGTTCCCTTGACTTAAGGGCAGCCAACACTGGCACTATTGTTTTAGCAAAGGAGACATGGCTGGGCTAAAGGGCAAGGCTGCTCCCTGTAAATGGGTACATGAAGGTATGTATCCTTGATATCAATGGACAGAAAGTCCCCCTTATGCAAGGGTGCTACTTCCAAATGAATCAACTCCATTTTTCAGTTGTGAATTTTTGACAAAAACACTCAACGTCTTGAAATCCAAGACAGGTTACTCTCCATTTTTTGACATCATGAAGAGTCTTAGATATAAACCTTTGAAGCTTTTTGCAGCTGTAACTAGAATCACTGCCCCTTGGACCAAGAATCCCTTGATAGCCAGATCTAAATTTGATAACCACTAGGGAGAGAGGCACAGGTAGCAGGCAAATAATCTTGCAGTATCGTTTGTGAAACCTAATTTTGTAGCAAATTTGCAAACCTATTTTTCTGACACATGGGTTAGTCAATAGTCCACAAGTGCTAGAAGTTGTACTCTTACTTTGGGTTGAATAGGTGGGGCCAAAACTTAATGCGGAGGAGGGATTCTCTGCTGGTTCAGCATTCTTATGCCCCGTACACACGGTCGAATTTTCTGATGAAAAATGTCCGATCAGAGCGTGTTGTCGGACATTCCGACCGTGTGTGGGCTCCATCGGACATTTTCCATCGGATTTTCCGACACACAAAGTTTGAGAGCAGGCTATAAAATTTTCTGACAACAAAATCCGATTGCGTCAATTCCGACCGTGAGTGGAAAGTTCCGACGCACAAAGTGCCACGCATGCTCAGATGCTCAGAAGAAATTCCGAGACGGAACAGCTCGGTCTGGTAAAATTAGCGTTCGCAATGGATGCAGCACTTTCGTCACGCTGCAATGTAAAAAATGGTTTAATACAGTTTTGCTGCTCATATTCACACAGACTTCTCTCAAACTTCTTTCTTTATTATTTATCGGGATTCCCTCAATATATTTTGATTTGTCACATCTGACAAAATTATTTTTGGGTTGTTTTCTTTTTTTTTTTTTTTTTTAAAGGCTGTTTTTTTTTGGTTTGTATTTTTTTCAAGGTTGATCTTTGTTTTATTTTTTGGTTAGTTTTACTCCCTAATATTTTTGTGTGTGTTTTGTGTGTCAAGTTACCACAACACCATTGATATCTTATATTATTTAATCTCAAGAAGGTTGCTTGTTGTTGGTGTCCCTTGTTAATTTCACATTGTATTTTTGAAATGTACCTGCCTCCTCACAAACCAACTGTCCTTTTTTAAGGAAAACACACATAGGCAAGTAGAATTGAAACAAAAAATCCTCTATTAAGGCCTCAGAACCAAACAAAGAGGGAGGCAACACTGGAGAAACAGCAGAAATTGGCGAAGCCTTGGACCCCCAGGGTAGACATCAATTATTTAACAGCAAAATTGGTGGCCTGAGGAGTCCTTATCTAAGGGAGTGCAGTCTGTTCCAGAAGTCCCAGAGATCATGAAAACAGCAGATGACATCTGTGTCCCCAGGCTGTGGTACTACAAGAGGCTGCATCTTTTGCCAGACCAGACTGGACCCAGGGTCATCACTTTCTGGTCTTCTTTCCACGCTTCCTTCCCGGCTGTGGCTCTGGTGTTGGAGATGTGGCAGGAGGAGGAGTAGGACCTGGAGGAGGAGGAGGAGGAGGAGTAGAAGGACCTGGAGGAGGAGGACTATGTGTGAGGTCACAAATGTGGGTAGCACATGTTATTTGCCCCCTCAACCCCTTATTGAGAGCTTCCAAAATTAAGGACTCACACAGGAGTCGTTGGCCCTCCTCCATCTGCAGCATTTTGCAGGCAGTTATGCAAGCAAAGTCCTCCTCCACAATGTGGGGGGTTCTCAGGGCCTCTGTAGCCTTCCAAAAGAGGCCTATGGCAGCCTCCTTCAGGTTACTCATCTTCCTGCCGCTTTGTCTTTGCAGGTGTAGGGGAGGGACCTGGGTATCAGGCAGCCTGCTTGGCCCGGCCACCTCCTGGCTGAGACTTCCCTGTGTATGAAAAAGGGACATGGTTTTAGTTTTTGCATCATCAATCACAATCATAAATTAGTACTCCAAACTAACATCTAGTTAACATCATTGATTGGACAAGCAGAAATATTTAGAGGAATGCTATACCTGGCTCAAGCTGGGCTCCTCCACATGTTGCTGCCTGGAAGGCCCAGGTTGGGCGTCAGAAGCCTCAGATGGGGGGGGGAAGGAAGTGTGGAAGGAAGAGTGGAGAGTGATGACCTGGGTTCAGCCTGACCTGCCAGAAAATGCAGTCTGTCATAGTACCACAGCCTGGGGACATAAATGTCATCTGCAGCTCCGGATCTCTGGGAATCCTGGACCTTCTTGTCCTCCCTTAGATAAGTGCTCCTCAGGCCACCAATTAGGATCTTCAAATAGGTCATGTCTGCCGTGGGGATCACCGTCTTCACAAATTCCAGCAATTGATCCAGTGCTGCCTTCCTCTTTGTTTGGTTCTTATATTCAGGGTGGTTTATCTCCCATAGACAAGGCAGCTCCCTGAACATATCAATGAAGATTGCCATAAAGTCGTTATCTTTCAAGATATCCATTTTCACTGCAAGACACAACACAAGACAACCCTAATGTCAGGCAAAACTCTCCTAATCTTGTTACAATATAGGCCTCAATCTAGAAGCAGTATAGGCCCAAGTTTAGATCTTACCTTCGTTATCACGATCGGTGCCTCCGATACTCCTTCCTCCGCTCACAGATCGTACGTACTACGCATGCGTGTTGCGCTTTATACACACTGCGCATGCATGTAACTCCGCTCGCCCCTGACGTTCTTTCTAGTCTGTTCCCCGCCCCTTTTCGTTCGGCGCAGTGGGGGAAGAGCACATGGCAGAGTCAGAGCAGGTGCGTGCTAATTATAGCAACGAGGAGGAGGGGGAGGAAAGTCCGGAGCCAGAAACGTCTGGATCCAGAAGGAGAAGATTTAAGGCATCAAATATGTCCTTTGGGGAGATGTTGGAGATGGTCGACATCCTGAAGAGAGCCAACTATGATGGAAAGTATGGACCTTACCCCAACCCCAATGTCCGAAAGGCCAAGATAATGGCGAAAGTGGTCAAAAGTCTGCACCGGAATTTCGGGGTACGACGATCAAAAGATCAGCTCAGGAAGTGGTGGTCGGACCTGAAATTAAGAGAGCACGAGCAGTACAGAAAGATCCGGAGAGTGCTGCAAAAAAGTAAGTAGTTGTGCTGTGTTCCTATTCTTTTTGTGTTTATTACGTTTGTGCTGTTCCATGGGCTTTTCTTTACTGTTGTACAGTTTAAAATGTCAACTTTCATGTTCATGGGCACATTATTCGTTCGTATCCAACATTTTTCTTTCAGTCTATAAAACACCATTGTTTTGGCCATATGCATTTGCCCACATTTTTTAGGGCCTACTTGTATGAAAATAATTTGGTTGTGTAGATGGGTTTGTTACTAGAATGAAATGCAAACTCGATTCTGTGTAAGGAGAGGACACTCAGCAGCAGTTTTCACATCTGGACGCTGAAGCTCTAGTGTGGGACACAAGAACACCCTTTTTATTCGGGATCCCACACAGGTGCTCCAGTGTATACTATAGAGGTGTCTCCATCTGTGAAGCTTGCACAAAACAGGTAAAGTATTGAAGCTTGACAAAGAACACTCAAAATTCTACATCTTGGAACTCTCCCAAAACAGACAATTGTACCCCACTTCCAAGCAATGTTTCATATTTATATTTCTGCCATCAAATATCTGTGTGCTAAGTATATCATTTTTTTTTTACATAGGGGAGAAAAGACTCGGAGGACACCACTCATCCGAGGAGACCAGAGACTCCCCACCTCTGGAAGAAGGGGAAATCCCTCAAAGACAAGAAGAGCAGGAGGAGGAAGACGTGGTGGAACTAGTTACCACAACAGGTGAGTGTCTGCGACCACAGGCTCAGGTAAGAGATGGATGCCGGCATATTTATAATACATGTTTTTTTTTTTGTTTCTATCTTTTTAGGTGATCGTGATGTTGTGGATCCAGGGCATTTCACCTCGGAAAGTGCACAGATCCTGATTGGGGAGATCATGGGGTGTAATGTTGCATTGGAAAATATCAAGGAAAACATCAATGATGTTATTCAAAAAAATAATAACATCATTGATGTTTTGGGGAGAGTTTAAAACCCCTCCAAATCCCTTTCTTTTATGGTGTGCTACAATTTTTAAATTTTTTGTAGAATTGTAGAAAAGCCAAATTTTGAAGAGGCACACAGTGTGTCAACATGTGCTATCTGCCATCACGGGAGATCAATGGACGTGTTTTGGGGGTGCAACCACTTCCTCAATAATAAAGTAGCTGAGAGGAAGGGGTTGCTCCCCCAAAACACGTCCCTTGATCCCCCGTGATGGCAGCTAGCACATGTTGACATTCGTAAATTGGTGTGCATCTTCAAAATTTGCCTTTTCCTGGGGTGACTTCACCCCATCTGAACGCAATATCAAACACAGTTCCTAAATACTCATGTCTGATATTGCCTTCAAGTTCTACCAAATTTGAACTTTGAAAGTTCAAGATTTGTGTCTTTCTTGTTGGTTTGAAACATGCCTGTTTTATCTTAAATGGACATTTATACTTTTTCTAATGCCACCCCAAAAATTGTTATACAACAAACATGTTGGTTTGTTTTAAAAACCTTTTCTAAATGCACATGTGATTGTGCAGGTATTAAAAAGCTTGTTAATCAAGAATGTGTGGATTATTGTCTCAACGCTACAACACTTTTGGGGTGCTCTAATTGGTGTTTTCTGTGACAATGGGTGTTATTTCCTAAGGGAAAATCCACTTTGCACTATAAGTGCAGTTTCAAGTGCACTTGTAGTGCAAAGTGTTTTTGCCTTTTGTAAATAACACCCAACAGTGCTTTGTATTACACAATCACGCCATTTTCAGGACTCACCACATTTCTGTCAGGGTCAGCTAAAACAAACACAAGCAGGAAATGTCACCAAAGATTTGCTTAATTTTTTTTTTCTTATTTGATAAAGGTTTCACACATTGTCTGGCATATTGATAGCCCCCCTACCCGCAAAGAATTCAAGGTATCTTAGCCGGATATCACGGGCACTCAGGGAGGGCAAGCCAGGACGGCCACTTTCAAGCGCCATCAGGGTTGGTTCATTTTGAATTCCGGCCTCAGGCCCAACTGAGCCAGCATAGTTGGCAGAATGTTGCCGTAAAAAGTTGTGTAGAACACAGCATGCCAGGATAATGTGATACAGTTTATACTCCGCCATATGTATGGGTATAAGAAATAGGCAGAACCGGCTGGCCATGATTCCAAAAGTGTTTTCCACCACTCTTCTGGCTCTGGCCAGCCGGTAATTAAAAACCCTCTGATCCGGGGTGAGGTTCCTCATCGGGAATGGCCGCATAAGATGGTCCCCCAGCGCAAAGGCTTCATCCGCAATGAAGATGAATGGGAGTCCTTCCACATTGTCTTCTGGAGGTGGCAAGTCCAAGCTGCCATTCTGGAGACGCCTGTAGAACTTGGTCTGGGTGATGACTCCACCATCGGACATCCGGCCATTCTTCCCCACGTCCACATACAGGAACTCATAAGTAGCCGACACCACCGCCAACATCACAAAACTATTGAACCCCTTATAATTATAATAGTACGACCCAAGTTGGGTGGTGGGATGATGTGGATGTGTTTCCCATCAATTGCCCCTCCGCAGTTAGGAAAGTCCCACCGCTGGTCAAAGTGGGAGGCCACAGTCTGCCATTCCTGTGGCGTGGAAGGAAAGTGTTGAGGAAAACAAAAAAAATTAGGCTTTTTGCACATAAACATGGAAAGCAGATTAGACACAAACATTCTTGGCCAACATCAAGATAACATTGATTTATGGGAATTTTTAAAGACCAAAGTATAAGGTACACCTATCATATTCCCCCTCCCCCCCGTCATGGGCCATTTCTAACATTATAGGGTGGGGGAGCTCTTGGACAGGTAACCCTCTCCACTTCATTGAGAGATGAATGCCTAAAAAATGTGTATTACTTGGAACAGCCCCTCCTTAGTTACACTATTGGCAGCCCACTGGACAGGTAAGAAGTGTCATAATACAAAGATATAAATACACATTTGAGCACATTTGGACATTCTGCTATTACCTATCAAGATAATAATAGGATACAAAAACTTGAAACAGTACCATTTGGAAGCATACAGGCAGGCCCTTGCACTACATGCTTTGGGGAATTCATCCATAAATCTGAGCACAGAAGAGATGGGTATAGTGTGTATGGGTTTGGCAAAGTCAGCAGATAGATGATTGAGGATAGATAGAGGATTGGTATCAGCTGACTTAGCAGTTGGGGGGAGGGAGGGTTCCAAATGATTTGGGGACCCCCCCAAAAAAAGCCTCTAGGTACTCTGTCTGAATTTAAAGCACAAATCACATTTAAAAACATTTTAGGGGGTGTTTGGGGTAAACCACTACTATGGAGCTGAGAAAATACATTGTTAAGTGACTACATGAGGTGAATATAGGGCCAGGAGACCATGCTGGGGAGGTCAGTGAAGGCAAAAAAGTATGAAGGCCCAAAAAAAAAAAAATCTAGCATGCATGAGGACAAAGGGGACATTCACAGCATATTACAATCATGGTAATAAGGGAATGAGGAAAGAAATACAATATATTAGCAAACATTATATACAGTAAAATGTGATATTAAAGGATAAAAATCTTACCTTCATATACTCCTTCTGCAGGACCTGGATGATGGCAGAACAGGTCTCCGGGATAATGATCCCCAGAGCCTGGGGGGAGATGCCTGTCAAGAACTTCAAGTCCTGCAGGCTTCTCCCCGTCGCCAAGTACCGCAGGGTGGCGACGAGCCTCTGCTCCGGAGTGATGGCTTGCCTCATGCAGGTATCCTGCCTGCTAATATAGGGGGTCAGCAAAGCCAACAAACGGTGAAATACGGGGTCCGTCATCCGGAGAAAGTTCCTGAAATCATCAAGATTATTCTCACGGATCTCACGGAGCAAAGGCCTGTGACAGAACTGGTCACGCTGCAGCAACCAATTCTTGGTCCATGAACTCCTCCCCACCCTGTTCATGGACTGGACTTGTGTCAAGGTCAGGACCCCAACACCAAGCCCCCGCACAGCACGAACTCTATGAGGAGTACGTATACACAACATGGCTAGAAAACGGTCGGCTGCTCAGAACGAAGTAACAGAACGCACTGAAGAACAGCAAGGTCTGTGAAGAGTGACCTGAAAAACAGTAACGAACGAACAAGAACACAATGACAAGTCACGCATAGCTTGCTTGCACGCACTGAAGAGCAGATACAAACCCACAAGCACAAACTGAACAGCAGAAAACGATCTGAAAACCACGAGTCTGAAAAACCGCGAATCGTCTCTCAAAAAACTTTTACTAACACGAGATTAGCAAAAGGAGCCCAAAGGGTGCCGCGCTTGGTTCTGAACTGGCCTTTTCTAGTCTTGTCATACGTGGTTTACGTCACCGCGTTCTGGGCGATCGGAAATTCCAACAACTTTGTGCGACCGTGTGTACGCAAAACAAGTTTGAGCCAACATCCGTCGGAAAAAATCCTAGGATTTTGTTGTCGGAATGTCCGATCAATGTCCGATCCTGTGTACGGGGCATTAGACTGCCATGGTTGTTTACCCCTTGCGTAGATAGGGTGCCTAGTGGGCTTATTCCCATTGTCCAAATTTTCTTTCTTGACTTTTCAGAAGCAAGAAGATACTCTTTCCTCTGGTGAAACTTCTAATGTTCTCATTCACTGTCATACCAAAAAGTCAGCCTTCTGAGAATGGCAGATCCAAACGAGTCTTCTTAGACATATGGTCAGCTGACCAAAGCCAAAGCTGATTGTCTAGAGGCTAAGGATCCTGAATCCAGAGCTGCAACGCTGAGCATGTTAATTAACAAAAAATAAGCAATAAGATACTCTTTCCTCTGGTGAAACTTCTAATGTTCTTATCCACTGTCATACCAAAAAGTCAGTCTTCTGAGAATGGCAGATCCAAAAGAGTCTTCTTAGACATATGGTCAGCTGACCAAAGCCAAAGCTGGTTGTCTAGAGGCTAAGGATCCTGAATCCAGAGCTGCAACGCTGAGCATGTTAATTAACAAAAAAACACAACACTGCCACATTGCATATACAGTATGTGAACCTAGCCTAAGTGATTTCAGGTTTTTAATAGTAAGTAAGTTGCATATTCAAATTTTTGAGTACTTTTGATTTTTACCCTTTTGCAAAAAGGGCACAATTTAAAATATACAAATATTTATTAATTCTTGGCCATTTTTCAAAGAATATGAATGATAACACAAAAACTTTTCTTTCACTCATGGTTAGTGTTTGGCTGAAGCCATTTGTTATCAATCAACTTTGTTTACTCTTTTTAAATCATAATGACAACAGAAACTACCAAAATGACCCTGATCAAAAGTTTACATACCCCAGTTCTTAATACCGTGTATTGCCCCCTTTAACATCAATGACAGCTTGAAGCCTTTTGTGGTATTTGTGGATGAGGCTCTTTATCTTCTCAGGTGGTAAAGCTGCCCATTCCTCTTGCCAAAAAAACCTCCAGTTCCTATAAATTCTTGGACTATCTTGCATGAACTGCACATATGAGATCTCCCCATAGTGGCTCAAATGATATTGAGGTCAGGAGACTGAGATGGCCACTTCAGAACCTTCAATTTATTCTGCTGTAGCCAATGACAGGTCGACTTGGCCTTATGTTTTGGATTATTGTCATGTTGGAATGTCCAAGTACATCCCATGCGCAGCTTCCTGGCTGATGAATGCAAATGTTCCTCCAGTATTTTTTGCTAACACACTGCATTCATCTTGCCATCAATTTTGACTACATTTCCTGTGCCTTTTGTAGCTCACACATCCCCAAAACATCAGTGATCCACCTCCGTGTTTCACAGTAGGAATGGTGTACCTTTCATCATAGGCCTTGTTGACTCCTCTCCAAATGTAGTGTTTATGGCTGTGGCCAAAAAGCCTAATTTTGGTCTCATTACTCCAAATGACTTTGTGCCAGAAGGTTTGAGGCTTGTCTCTGTGCTGTTTGGCTTATTGTAAGCGGAATACTTTGTGGCATTTGCGTAGTAATGGCTTTCTTCTGGCGACTCGACCATGTAGCCCATCTTTCTTCAAGTGCCTCCTTATTGTGCATCTCGAAACAGCCACACCACATGTTTTCAGAGAGTCCTGTATTTCACCTGAAGTTATTTGTGGGTTTTTTATTGCATCTCGAACAATTTTCCTGGCAGTTGTGTCTGAAATTTTGGTTGGTCTTCTTGACCTTTGTTTGGTTTCAACAGAACCCCTCATTTTCCACTTCTTGATTAGAGTTTGAACACTGCTGATTGGCATTCTCAATTCCTTGGATATCTTTTTATATCCCTTTCCTGTTTTATACAGTTCAACTGCCTTTTCCCGCAGATCCTTTGACAATTCTTTTGCTTTCCCCATGACTCAGAATCCATTAACCTCAGTGCAGCACTGAATGAAAGATGCAAGGGTCTGTCAGGAGGCCAGAAACTCAATGACCTTTTATACATACACACTAATTACAAGCAAACAGATCACAGGTGAGGATGTTTACCTTTAATAGCCAAACCCCTTTGTGTCAACTTGTGTGCATGTTATCAGGCCAAAATCACCAGGGTATGTCAAATTTTGATCAAGGTCATTTGGGTAGTTTCTGTTGTCATTATGATTTAAAAAGAGTAAACACAGTTGATTGATAATAAATTGCTTCAGCCAAACACTAACCATGAGTGAAAGAAAAGTTTTTGTGTTTTGTGTTATCCTTTATATTCTCTTCAAAATGGCCAAGAAATCATAAATTCTGCCAGGGTGTGTAAACTTATGAGCACAATTGTACTTGTAAAATTGTTGAACAATGAGTGGTACAGAAAAAACTTAGCAGATGCTTCAGCATATGCATCTCAAAACATACTGGTGCTTCGGATTCGACAACAGGGGAATTCTCAGTATTAAGTGTATCCCTAGCCAACTTATTCAGCACAGACACCAGCTCCTTTTACCAGAACAAAGTTGAGGTAGAGGCTTTGCTTTTGTTCCCCCAGGAGGTCCACCCTGCATTCGAATTCTCAACAGGTGCTGAAAGGAAAGGAAAAAGCACGTTCTATCCACAACACAAAACCTCCCAAAACATACGCCAAGGAGTTCAGGAATGAGGATGGCCCTAGAAAACCTAAGGCTGAAAGTCGATAACCAGAAGATGGTAAGGATGCCACTGGTGACAGTTTGCAGATGTTACAAAATGGATTTCCATAAGAGATTCCTTTCTCACTGTTAGTGAAGCTGAGGAAGAAATCATTGTCCTGCCGACCAGCCAAGACCCTCCGACTTGCCAACCCCGACACCACTACTTCCTGAACCTGCGACAGTCTGCAGCTGACCTGCAGGGGTGCACCTATGAGCCCCTCCCGAGAAGATCCCTGGTCCATCAGTCAGTCTCTGTAGTTTCTCTTTGAGGGGGGTGCTGCCCTTTTGCTGATCTCAGGTAGCAAGGGGAGAATCACCTCTTTTATTCAGCAGTCCTTTCAGACTTTTGCCAGAGGTCCCCTTGTAAACAGGGCCAGAGTGCCTTAAACCAAGATGGTGGCTGTGGAACTCTGTCCTGCTCTAACCATTTACCAGAGCAAAATTCCCTATGCAAAATGACTGCTACGTCTCCCAGCCTAAGTCCTGGCTGAAGTAGCAGGTCACTTGTGTAGCCAGGGAGCCTCAGACTGCCCACTGGGGCCTGCTGCTCAGGGGGAGGGATGCAACAGTCATTCAACCAAAATCAAACAGACCTCCAGTCAGGGCCCTGCTGCACAATGTGGTCACAGACTGGAATACCCCTGTGGTCTGGATTCCCCAACTGGCGTACAGCACAGCTACTCCCACTCACAAACGTTGCCCTTGCCCCGCAGAAGAAAAACTCAGCACAACCAACTTGAGGTATGTAAAGGGAGAGAGGGCCCTCCTAACCTACCACTCTATGAGAATATATGTCAATTGACCATAAGTGGTCTTGCACGATGAGGAGCAAGTATCCTCCAGCCAAGGCTGAGGTGTTGCATACCTGATGGGTGCCCTGTGACAAGCTAGTTTGGAGCTGACTGGTCATAACTGTATCAAAGGGTAAAACAATGACAGGCTGTACTATTACAAATATAGGACTGTTGTAGGAAAACTTGCATGTGCCCAATAGCTGAAACTTGTGAGACTACCAGGGTCTACATTGTTTGACCTGTCACCCAGCCATCAACTTGATGAAAGAAGAAAATAGGATTGTCCTAACTTGTAGACACTAGGCCAGGGGTATCCAAACTATGGCCCACATCCAGCCCACTACAAAATTTTGCAAACTTGGCTGGCTGGCAGTGAACACACCAGTCTGAGTATCGTAGTACGGAAACTAGTGCATCCGCTGCCAACCCTCCTCCCTCCACTGTGGTTGGTTGCTGGGACCACCAGCACCCTAGCAACCAATGATGTGATTGTCCTGCCCCATCATTTACAGGAGGACCAAACTTCTTCCATCCAGACCTGCTTCACCTCCTGGCTTCAACCATGCTCACCTGCAACCTGAAATATAAGCGGGGAATTCTGCTAGGCACAGATTGATGTAAGGGGGAACTCTGATGGGCACTCCAGGATGTACTTATTTATTAAGGTGGTTGTATAGGTTAGTTTTTTTTTTAAATAACAAACATGTTATACTTACCTCCACTGTGCAGTTCGTTTTGCACAGAGTGGCTCCGATCCTGCTGTTCTGGGGTCCCACGGCGGCTGTCTCGGTTCCTCCCCGCAATAGATAACCCCCTCAGGAAGCTCTCTCCCATGGGGGTTACCTTGCGGGCGCGTTTCCGTCTCATACACTCTGCGTCCATAGACACAGAGTGTATGTCTCGGTCCCACCCCTTGGCGGCCGCGTCATTCGAATTTGATTAACAGCAGCGAGAGCCAATGGCTGCGCTGCTATCAATCTATCCAATGAAGAGCCGAGAAGACCGGGCCGAGAAGAACAGAGAAGCCAGCGCGTTCTCGACGCGGGACTTTCGAGGGCTCAGGTAAGTAAACCCTGGGAGCTGGGGGGCCTGTAACCATCAGATGTTTTTTCACCTTAATGCATAGGATGCATTAAGGTGAAAAAAAACAGAGGGTTTACAACCCCTTTAATTTATTCTGTATAAAGGGGGGAATTTAATGGGCACTCCTGGATGTAAGTGTGAACTCTGCTGAGCACACATTGATGATAGGCACTCCTGGATGTACTTATTCATTATTTTGTTTTGTATTCATTCATTTTTAAAACTGATGTGGCCTTTGTACTTTGAAGTTTTCCAGACCTCTGCACTAACTGAGTTTGTTTCACAGTGTGGGGGGGTTTGGCCACCTATGAATTGTCTGTTGTTTTATAGTTGTAACTAGTGACCTGCTGCTGCAGGTGGCATTATACCCAGTGGTAATGATATAAAGTAGAGCTATGTCCTCCGATGAATGAAAGCGAAAATATTATTACACATTTTGAGATTTTAAAGTGATATTAAAGGCAATGTTTATTTTTTTTTTTTCGTTTTTTAAAAAATAACAACCATGTTATACTTACCTGCTCTGTGCAATGGTTTTGCACAAAGGGGCCCCAATTCTCCTCTTCTCAGGTTCTCCGCTGGCGCTCCTGGCCCCTCCCTCCTGCTGAGTGCCCCTAGAGCAAGCAGCTTGTGATAGGGGCTCCCAAGACGCTTCTCTGCGTAACCATTCACACACAGAGCCGTGGCTCGGCTCTGCCCCTCTCTCGCCTCATTGGCTCACTGGCTGTGATTGACAGCAGTGGGAGCCAATTGCGGGAGGGAGAGTCCCCAGAGAGCCGAGGCTTTTGTGCACATCGCTGGATCACAATGGGGCTCACGTAAGTATTAGGGGGGCTGGGAGGGCTGCTGCACACAATGCATTAAGGTAAAATAAAATAAAAAATCTGCCTTTAGAAGCCCTTTAAATGTTTTGTTGCTGGTTGATGATCCTGGTTCCCTTCTTTCTATTATGTGTCCAAAGAAGACCGATGTGAAGGCAAAATACCGGCCTGACCTTTGTCAAAGACATCACTAAATTCACGGTATTCCTCTGGCAATTAGGAGAGTGAAGACGTGCACATGACCTTAATCACTTTCCAAGAAAGAAGCTCAGCGTGATGCCAATCAAAAGAGGGATTGTTCCTCTGTAACCAAGGATAACCAGTTCAAGAGGAGCTGCTGTACTAACTATCTGACATTAGTACAGCGATCTCCCCTCTATTGTGTTCTGACAGCAGGGGGACGGCCCCCAACCCCGCCAGAATGTGCACTGATTGGGAGCTGATCAACCTTTTTCGGTCATGCCCCAGACATTCGGCCCGTGTGTACTAGGCTTAAGCATCGGATGTTCTGTTCTTACTATTATATAAGCAAAAGTTAAATATTTACAGAATCCTGCAGCCTACACACATGGCACACACTTCATTGGTGCCAATTCATTTTTACAGTGCACATGTCCAAATATTGTTATTGGCAGGAGTTCAACATTAAGCTATAACATAGTTATTCAGTTATAAAAATAAATGTTGTACTAACAAGCTCCATTTTCATAGTCTTATGCCCCGTTCACATATCTTGTAGTGGGAACACGGGTTCACTCTTGCGATTTTAATAGCACAATTTACACACCTTTCCAAGTGTCGCGCATAGGGAAGCCCATTCGCTCGACTAGGCTCGCCTTTAGGTATTTGTCGTGCCAAAGAAGCTCAGGGACCAAATTTTGGCCCTGAGCCAGGCGTGATTTTTTTATGCACATTTTGCTGCGGTTCTTTGCACGCTTTGTCACACAACAATTGCAGCAAAATCACACCGCATTTGGGGTGCCATTCATCCTGAACGTGCTTCTCACATTTTGCCCCAATTTGGAATTGCCCAAATTTGAACCGATTCCTAAAAGCCCACATGTGAACGGGGCCTTAATTCTACTTTCCTCTATCAAAATTGCACGGTGTGTCAAAATATGACTGTGCAGTCCAAAAGGGTGCTTACTGCACTTCCCAGTGTACTCCATCACTTAATAAAATTCACCAGATATGAGCCTGTGTAAGGACACTTGTGATGACTGTTACTCAGCTATGCCAGCATAGAGCACTGGATTGGGAACACAAAAACACATTTAGCTCCAGTTCACACTGCCGCGACTTGTCATGGGACTTAAGAGTTCAAAGTCGCATGACAAGTCACGCCCCATTAAGACCCCTTTCACACTGGTGCGGTGCAGGCTTTAGCAGTAAAGCGCCACCAGTTTTAGCGGCGCTTTACCGCTGTTTTAGTGGCGCTTTTTGGCCACTAGCATATATACAATTAAGCAATATTTACACAATATATCTCACAGATTTTTAATTTCTACTAATGAGATCTGTACCCACATATGTGACTGACGAATATATAGAAACCCAACTGTTGGCCACCTCTACCATATATAAATTAAAAATTTTGATATGCGGGAAGAAAATAAAGCAAGAGTCATGGTGCAGGAGGAGATGTCAGAGGCTGCTGACATGGTGCAGGAGGAGATGTCAGAGGCTGTGGACATGGTGCAGGAGGAGATGGTCAGAGTCTGCGGACATGGTGCAGGAGGAAATGTCAGAGGCTGTGGACATGGTGCAGGAGGAGATGGTCAAAGGCTGCAGACATGGTGCAGGAGGAAATGTCAGAGACTGCGGACATGGTTTAGGAGGAGATGGTCAGAGGCTGCGGACATGTTGCAGAGGGAAATGGTCAGAGGCTGTGGAGATGGTGCAGGAGGAGATGGTCAGAGGTTGCCTACATGGTGCAGGAGGAGATGGTCAAAGGCTGCGGACATGTTGCAGAGGGAGATGGTCAGAGGTTGCGGACATGGTGCAGGAGGAGATGGTCAGAGGTTGCCTACATGGTGCAGGAGGAGATGGTCAAAGGCTGCGGACATAGTGCAGGGGAGCTGATCAGAGGCTGCAGACATGGTGCAGGAGAGCTATAACAGGAGGTAGTCAGAGACTGCAGAGGGGTCTTACCCGGCCGTTATAAGAGGCGCGCACCGCCAAAAACTCACAGAGATGACACTGCTGCTTTACATTTAAAATGGCACCTCCCGGCACCATTACGTCACTGCGCATACGCCCACCTGCCCAAAAAGGGCAGAACGTTACAGGCTTTCCTGGGCAGTGGTGTCGCATGCGCAGTTAACATGTCGGCCCGGGCTTGCAGCCATATCTTTTACAGGCGCCGCTGCCCTCAAAGTGGCCCTAGGGCAGGCGACCTGGCCGGTATCCCGGTAGGCCAGTCCAGCCCTGACCACTGCACCCAGTAAGAGACTTGGGGCTATGGGCCCAAGATTCGGGGGTATAGCCCCAGAAGTCACCCCCTAACGACACCACTGCCAGGGAGTAGCTAATAGCCGGTTCCCCAGGTCCTCTCCTGATGGTCAGTGGTTCCAGGGATAGGATCCTTTAATGAACAGGATAAAAAAAAAAACGAATAACGAGCTCCTCATAGTGTAAAAAAGTCTTGGTAGTTTATTAAAAGCTTTCAACGAGGTTTAACATGCAAAAAACATTAGAAATACATCCAGCCATCATTTTAGCTTAAGGATTGGGGGCATCTCCTCGAGGGTACCACTGTGCCGGTCCTCAATTTGACTCACCATAAGATTCTCACATTTTTGTCAGAGGCAAAACGCTTATCTCTCTCCGCTCCTCCCAAGACCTCATGCTCTCAAACTCCCTTGTCATCTCATCCCATGCTCGCCTTCAGGACTTCTCCAGAGCCTCTCCCATCCTCTGGAATGCTCTACCACAATGCGTCCGATTTTCTCCTACTTTATCCACTTTCAGACGATCCCTGAAAACTCTCTTCAGAGAAACCTATCTGGCCCCCCACCTAACAACTGTACATTTATCTTCTCAATCAGCACATCACCCACAGTTATTACCTCTTGTATCTCTTGACCTGCCCTCTTAGATTGTAAGCTCTAAGGAGCGGGGCCCTCTGATTCCTACTATATTAAAGTGTACTGTATTTATACTGTCTACCTTCAAGTTGTAAAGCGCTACGTAAACTGTTGGCGCTATATAAATCCTGTATAATAATAATAATCTCCCAGAAGGGCATGATGGGCCCTTTTTCTATCAAGCTTTAATTACATAGTCTCATTCTTACCCATACTAAGAATGTAAGGGCTGATGCATTGTCGCGGCAGCTATCCTCCTCTTCCAAGATGGAGTTTGTGCCTACTCCTGTGAGACCTCCGGCTCGCATTCTAGCCACTATTTGCACTAGTTTCACTTCACCTCTCTCATCGCACATACTTTCCCATGATGAAACTAATGTCCTGCAAAAAGGCCTAAATTTTTGTCCTAACCAAAATCTGGACAAGTTCGAGATCTACAAGGACCTCCAACTGTTTATACGTAAACTTATATTAAAAAAACTTTATCACAAACAGGAAGGACCCACCAACTTGACGCCACAGGAACACCAAGCACTAGAGCACTTAGTATCCCTTCTGGATGATAATAACCCAACTGATCTTATAGATGAAATTAATTTATCTCAAATTCTAGAGTCCATCGAAAAATCAAATGAACCCCCGAGGGGAAATATCCCCACACTCAAAAAGAAGTCTGACTTCTGCCCCGCGCCAAGCACTCATCCAAACGCAGCAGCCTTTTTAAGGCTAGTTGGCAAAGAACTAGACAAAATGAGAATTTACAACAAATTCCCTGAAAATCTCACTAAAAATGAGAAGGCAGCGCTCAAATCATTGTCAAAAAATGACAATATTACGATTAAAAATGCAGATAAGGGTGGGAACATTGTAGTATTTGACAATAAGGATTACATCAAAATGTGCAATAGAATACTGGATAATCGAGAGTGGTACCGTCCCATACCAGCGAGTCTGGTTAAGAAATATAATAAAGATTTCTACACACTGATAGATATGGCATACTCTAATTCTACTATCAACAAATCCTTATGGCAGTTTATCAGAAATGACTTCCCACGCACACCAGTATTCTATGCATTGCCCAAAGTCCATAAAGACATTAAAAATCCCCCCGGCAGACCGATCATCTCCGGCATAGGGGCCATTAGTGAAAATGCGAGCAGGCTGATAGATGAAGTACTTAAACCATTTGTTCATGCTCTCCCCTCTTTTGTAAAGGACACAGTACACTTTCTACAAATTATTGACCAACTAAAAATCCCCGAACATGCCATGTTTGTCACAATTGACGTTGAATCTCTCTATAGCTCTATCCCCCATGAGAAGGGCGTAGCAGCCATAAAACATGTTCTACGCACAACACAAGATCTGGACCCTACATATAGTGAATTCATTACTTCACTTTTGGAACATATCCTCAGCCATAATGTATTCACCTTCAACGGCTCCCACTACCTCCAGGTGCAGGGGGTTGCGATGGGGACATGTTGTGCCCCATCGTATGCCAACCTGTACCTGGGGGAGTGGGAGGCCATGTTCCTAGGTGATGAGGGCTTGTCGATGTACACGGACCACATATTATGTTGGTACCGGTACATCGACGACCTCTTCATCGTCTGGGACGGGTCGATCGACCTCCTCAGGGAGTGTCTATTGAGGATGAACCGCAATGATTTCAACCTAAACTTCACTATGTCATTTGATAAACAGTGTATCACGTTTCTTGATGTAGAGGTCTGCAGAGGTGAGGAAGGTAGTGTCATTAGCAAACTGTATAGGAAATCAACCGCAAGCAATGCCATATTACATGCAAGCAGTTTCCACCCTAAACCCCTCCTCAACTCTATTCCATACAGCCAGTACCTGAGAGCAAAACGAAACTGCTCAGATAGTGACACCTTCAAACTGGAGGCGAATAGGCTACGCGATAGGCTATTACTAAGGGGGTATTCCCATGCGTCTTTGAAACGCTCTTTCAAAAAAGCCCTCCTGCAGCCAAGAGAGGAATTACTATATTCTCAAAAAGCCAACAAGTCTGACAAGAATGATATTGGTACTCTTAGAATCATTACCAAATTCAATAATCAACACAGACAGGTGAGGAACATTGTGACAAAGTATTGGCACATGCTACAATGCGATCCAACCTTAGGACCACTGGTCCCACAGAGACCCCTCTTTACATTTAAAAGAACCACCTCCCTGGGAGACAAAATCACAGCCAGTGAATTCAAGGCAGAGAATAATAAGATACACTGTAAATATAAGGGGACATTTATGTGTGGCAAATGTAGATACTGTAAATACATGCTTACAACTAGAAACCCGACCCTTCCAAATGGTCAATCTTTCCACCCCAAACATTTTGCCAATTGCAGGACTTTTGGGGTTGTCTACTTACTCCTGTGTGAATGTACCTGCTTTTATGTAGGAAAAACCAAGACAGAATTTTGGAAGAGGGCATATAGACATCTAGTAAGCATGGAAACTGGGGATCCGGACCTCCCACTGGGGAGACACACCCTAACAGTACATAATGGCATATGCCCAAAAATCAAATTTCTCATCTTGGATCGGGTACATCCAGAGTCAAGGGGAGGGGACTGGAACAAGACATTGCTGCAATTAGAGTCTCGATGGATATATAACCTAAGGGCTACTGAACCCCCAGGCCTAAACGAAACCATTTGGTTTAAACCCTTCCTCGAGGGCTTTTCCTCCGGCGGCAGAGAACAATAGGGAGGACCACCCCACAGACAACTATATGCTTGGGGTGACTTTAGAGACCAGCCGACTACATCTATTCCACCTATCACTGCCCTCAAACATAGGGGACCCTATTACTGGCTATGGGGCCCCCCCATATGTTTTGAGATACCCCCCCATATATCTGCTTTCCATACCCACTAATAGAGAAAAAAAGAAAAAAGACCCCATACCCAACATTCGTTACAGTAATCGAGCCCGACTATTACATATTGGGGCTCCCCCCTTGACCTGCATATAGGGGCAATCCTAATTATACTATGGGACATACAGTCTCTATATTATACAGTATGCCACTCTAGGTCATGTATTGCAATGTTGTTTTCTATTATGTATATTGTATGATACTCTAGGTTATTGATTTCTGGACTACATGCATATAACCTGATATCACTCTATCTGTATAACTTGCCCTCGAATTGTACTTTTAATATCTGTACATAATTACTACTTTGTCATGTTTGAAATGTTTTCCTCCATCGGGTTTCACTCCTAACCCGTATCGCACTGCCTATCGGCCCTGCTTCCCTGTGATAGCAAAAGATGTGATACTATTTTTCCCCTGTTCAGTTGCATTAATTTATGCTTTGACTTATTACTTATTAGCTTCACATTATGATCTGTGATCCGCCCGGCACGAAAAGAGCCGCCTGAGCGAAGTTTGGACTCATGGTGGCGCTGTGTGAGGTACAGAATCATCTGTCCTCCATCTTGCGACCCCAACGGACATGCGCAGTCCGTTGGGGAAGCCAGACGTGCCGGCGGGTGCAGTGGGCGTGGCCACGCCTCACGACGTCTGCGTCCGCATGCGCTGTGGATGCCTGGCGGCGCGCGCTCCACCCGGGGGGACAGTCCTAGTGTATCCGTCCCTCCCTCACCACAATCAGCTGTTGTATCTCTTTCATCAACAGCTGATAGGTGGGGAGGGCTTTATATATTCGGCTCCAGCCCACACCAGGCGTCATCTGCTGCAGACAGGACGCTCTTGGTGCGAGGTGCTGTGACACTTGGTTAGTAACTTATCCCCTACCTATTGACATGGATCCCTATGTTGAAGTCACTGGTTGTAAACCCTGCCTGTTGCCTATCATACTATATTTGCTTCACCCGCTATCTACTATGTTCTGGGGCTTTCCCTTTTCTTATGATATGCTTGGTGATCCATCTTTTCTCATTGAAATCACTAGTCATTTATGCTATCTAGATGTCATACATCTTTCTTTTCTGCTTTCTCACCCATTATATTTTCTCTCTCTCTTTTTCCCTTTCCCCTCCCTCCTCTTGCTTTCCTCCCCCCTCTTTCTTCTTTCCCCTCCCCCTCCTTTCCGAACTGCCCCCCCCCCCCCCCCCCCTCCCCCTCTTCTACTTTCTGTTCCTTGCCTTCCTTCCTTTTCCTTTCCTTTCTCTTTCCCCCCTTCCCCTCCCCCCCCCCTCCCTTCCCCTCCCCCCCCCCCCCTTTTCTCTTCCCCCCCCCCCCTTCCCCTCTCCCCTCCCCTGCCCCCCCCCCCCCTTTCTCTTCCCCCCCCCCCCCCCCTCCCCCCCTCCCTCTCACCAACCAGGGTTTTAATATACTTCCCATTTCTATGTTGATTCTCCAGCTTTCTGAACCACATCTGATCCATATTTACCACCAGTTACTGCCCCCCATTATTGTAGGCGGACCAGGTAGGATACAGCTTTTGGATTCTCCATGTACTACTTTAATTATCCATATGTATGCACATCCTTACATATATATATATCTTCATGATTTACAGGATACACACTTGGCCCCAGTGTGACCTCAGATCTAAACTGTCATATGCCCGCTAACCTTGGGCCTTTCTTCCTACTGGAAGGAAGAATAAAACCACCCTATATATTTATACGTCTCTACTTCCACCTTGACAGTGGCTATGTGAATACTCCTGCTATACTTCACTAAAGTTCTACACATCACGACCAGGGAGCGTGTCCGATGGGCAGTACGTCAACATATCTATGTTTCTTTTAATTCGTCCTGGAATGCACAACCTATATCCGTAGATACCAATGTAAGTGTAAACAGAGAAATGAATGTGTATGTATACAGACTCATACAACTATAGATTTTGTATTTACGTTCCTTTATTGTGCACTTATCATGTCTATGTTATACATATTATTTCCTATATAGAAAATTCTTGTTGCAAACCCTACAATCACCCCTGAAGAAGGAGGCATAAGTAACTCCGAAACGCGTCGGGTGCACATGTATTGGTATCAACTTCTATATTTATGGAAATGCATTCCTTGTTTTTAACTTTGTAACTATGTGATTCACTTGATTATTTTTTGTAACTAATAAACTGTTATCTACTTTACATACCTTTTTTTAAAAATATTTTCTTAAAAAATGTGCCTTTAAAGTCCGCTAGGGGAACTTCTTTTGCTCTAAACTCGAATTTAGGATGTGGCACAACAAGTAGATAATTGATCGATCAAATATTTTGTTCCTAGTTTACTGGTAGTAGATACCGCTCCCCGCATCAGATCGACAATTATCTTCATATGGCCGTCCAGAACTCTGGCTGAGTATTCTGGACCGCCAATAATCTACTCTTTTTGCTCCCACTCTTTATCTTTTTTAACTTAGTAATCAAAATAATATCAAACACTTTTTCTTAAATATTGGGTTATTTACGAAGAGACAAAAATGACTAGCTTTACGGGTGACGGATGGGAAACATTGATGGAGGGCTACTTAAAAGATTTTGGAGATAAGGAATCTGTTGATTCCGAAATATCTTCCCTCTTCTCCAGACTATCCAAAACTCTGGAGAAAAAATCTCTTTTCTACTGGCATGTCAAATCATTTCAGGACTACATTAAAGAGGACATCAACCCTGCAGGACTGCGAGTCCAGATCTTCCCGACATTAGAAGGTCTGGACTCGGAGTTCAAAAGCAAATGGGAACATGCACTGCGGGCATGCTCGCAAAGGCTAATGGAAATTCTTATCGAGGAATATAAAAAGAGATCTAATATCCTAGACTCAGACATTGTAATCCTCTGCAACAAGTTACAGCAATTAAAAACGCAGAGACCACTTACTAACAAAGAAGATAGACTGAAAACGCACCTAGAAACATTCAATAAAGATGTACTCATTAAAAAAAGACAGAAACTCATCCGTGATAGGAATGCGTTTAAAGATGGAAGGGCCTATAGATGGACTCAAAATAGGACTAATCAGAATAGAAACTATCAATACCAGGGATACCAAACCAACCCTTCACAAACCACCCCTAATCCACCCCAAACTCACACCCAAACACTCCAGAAACCCAACATGGGACACAGCACCAAACGCACATTTCGGGGCGACCCCAATGAGGGGCAACAAGCGAAGAAACTAATTCTTGATATCCCTAAAAAAAACGCATCCCCCCACAGCAACACAGGAACCAACCTCTAAAACATACGCACAGAGCATTACACACACTCCAATAAGGGATATGAATTCCCAATCAAACCCCTCGACAGTCACAACACTGGACACAATCTCAAATGATCCATCTTTTTTAGAGAAAATCCTGATGGGCGTACAACCCACGCAATCCAACCCCAATACGTACACTCAAATAGCACTTTAACTATCCCTGATATTGATCAAGAATCGAGACTCAACAGTCTCAATGTTATTAATCTCTCATCGCACATACTTTCCCATGATGAAACTAATGTCCTGCAAAAAGGCCTAAATTTTTGTCCTAACCAAAATCTGGACAAGTTCGAGATCTACAAGGACCTCCAACTGTTTATACGTAAACTTATATTAAAAAAACTTTATCACAAACAGGAAGGACCCACCAACTTGACGCCACAGGAACACCAAGCACTAGAGCACTTAGTATCCCTTCTGGATGATAATAACCCAACTGATCTTATAGATGAAATTAATTGATCTCAAATTCTAGAGTCCATCGAAAAATCAAATGAACCCCCGAGGGGAAATATCCCCACACTCAAAAAGAAGTCTGACTTCTGCCCCGCGCCAAGCACTCATCCAAACGCAGCAGCCTTTTTAAGGCTAGTTGGCAAAGAACTAGACAAAATGAGAATTTACAACAAATTCCCTGAAAATCTCACTAAAAATGAGAAGGCAGCGCTCAAATCATTGTCAAAAAATGACAATATTACGATTAAAAATGCAGATAAGGGTGGGAACATTGTAGTATTTGACAATAAGGATTACATCAAAATGTGCAATAGAATACTGGATAATCGAGAGTGGTACCGTCCCATACCAGCGAGTCTGGTTAAGAAATATAATAAAGATTTCTACACACTGATAGATATGGCATACTCTAATTCTACTATCAACAAATCCTTATGGCAGTTTATCAGAAATGACTTCCCACGCACACCAGTATTCTATGCATTGCCCAAAGTCCATAAAGACATTAAAAATCCCCCCGGCAGACCGATCATCTCCGGCATAGGGGCCATTAGTGAAAATGCGAGCAGGCTGATAGATGAAGTACTTAAACCATTTGTTCATGCTCTCCCCTCTTTTGTAAAGGACACAGTACACTTTCTACAAATTATTGACCAACTAAAAATCCCCGAACATGCCATGTTTGTCACAATTGACGTTGAATCTCTCTATAGCTCTATCCCCCATGAGAAGGGCGTAGCAGCCATAAAACATGTTCTACGCACAACACAAGATCTGGACCCTACATATAGTGAATTCATTACTTCACTTTTGGAACATATCCTCAGCCATAATGTATTCACCTTCAACGGCTCCCACTACCTCCAGGTGCAGGGGGTTGCGATGGGGACATGTTGTGCCCCATCGTATGCCAACCTGTACCTGGGGGAGTGGGAGGCCATGTTCCTAGGTGATGAGGGCTTGTCGATGTACACGGACCACATATTATGTTGGTACCGGTACATCGACGACCTCTTCATCGTCTGGGACGGGTCGATCGACCTCCTCAGGGAGTGTCTATTGAGGATGAACCGCAATGATTTCAACCTAAACTTCACTATGTCATTTGATAAACAGTGTATCACGTTTCTTGATGTAGAGGTCTGCAGAGGTGAGGAAGGTAGTGTCATTAGCAAACTGTATAGGAAATCAACCGCAAGCAATGCCATATTACATGCAAGCAGTTTCCACCCTAAACCCCTCCTCAACTCTATTCCATACAGCCAGTACCTGAGAGCAAAACGAAACTGCTCAGATAGTGACACCTTCAAACTGGAGGCGAATAGGCTACGCGATAGGCTATTACTAAGGGGGTATTCCCATGCGTCTTTGAAACGCTCTTTCAAAAAAGCCCTCCTGCAGCCAAGAGAGGAATTACTATATTCTCAAAAAGCCAACAAGTCTGACAAGAATGATATTGGTACTCTTAGAATCATTACCAAATTCAATAATCAACACAGACAGGTGAGGAACATTGTGACAAAGTATTGGCACATGCTACAATGCGATCCAACCTTAGGACCACTGGTCCCACAGAGACCCCTCTTTACATTTAAAAGAACCACCTCCCTGGGAGACAAAATCACAGCCAGTGAATTCAAGGCAGAGAATAATAAGATACACTGTAAATATAAGGGGACATTTATGTGTGGCAAATGTAGATACTGTAAATACATGCTTACAACTAGAAACCCGACCCTTCCAAATGGTCAATCTTTCCACCCCAAACATTTTGCCAATTGCAGGACTTTTGGGGTTGTCTACTTACTCCTGTGTGAATGTACCTGCTTTTATGTAGGAAAAACCAAGACAGAATTTTGGAAGAGGGCATATAGACATCTAGTAAGCATGGAAACTGGGGATCCGGACCTCCCACTGGGGAGACACACCCTAACAGTACATAATGGCATATGCCCAAAAATCAAATTTCTCATCTTGGATCGGGTACATCCAGAGTCAAGGGGAGGGGACTGGAACAAGACATTGCTGCAATTAGAGTCTCGATGGATATATAACCTAAGGGCTACTGAACCCCCAGGCCTAAACGAAACCATTTGGTTTAAACCCTTCCTCGAGGGCTTTTCCTCCGGCGGCAGAGAACAATAGGGAGGACCACCCCACAGACAACTATATGCTTGGGGTGACTTTAGAGACCAGCCGACTACATCTATTCCACCTATCACTGCCCTCAAACATAGGGGACCCTATTACTGGCTATGGGGCCCCCCCATATGTTTTGAGATACCCCCCCATATATCTGCTTTCCATACCCACTAATAGAGAAAAAAAGAAAAAAGACCCCATACCCAACATTCGTTACAGTAATCGAGCCCGACTATTACATATTGGGGCTCCCCCCTTGACCTGCATATAGGGGCAATCCTAATTATACTATGGGACATACAGTCTCTATATTATACAGTATGCCACTCTAGGTCATGTATTGCAATGTTGTTTTCTATTATGTATATTGTATGATACTCTAGGTTATTGATTTCTGGACTACATGCATATAACCTGATATCACTCTATCTGTATAACTTGCCCTCGAATTGTACTTTTAATATCTGTACATAATTACTACTTTGTCATGTTTGAAATGTTTTCCTCCATCGGGTTTCACTCCTAACCCGTATCGCACTGCCTATCGGCCCTGCTTCCCTGTGATAGCAAAAGATGTGATACTATTTTTCCCCTGTTCAGTTGCATTAATTTATGCTTTGACTTATTACTTATTAGCTTCACATTATGATCTGTGATCCGCCCGGCACGAAAAGAGCCGCCTGAGCGAAGTTTGGACTCATGGTGGCGCTGTGTGAGGTACAGAATCATCTGTCCTCCATCTTGCGACCCCAACGGACATGCGCAGTCCGTTGGGGAAGCCAGACGTGCCGGCGGGTGCAGTGGGCGTGGCCACGCCTCACGACGTCTGCGTCCGCATGCGCTGTGGATGCCTGGCGGCGCGCGCTCCACCCGGGGGGACAGTCCTAGTGTATCCGTCCCTCCCTCACCACAATCAGCTGTTGTATCTCTTTCATCAACAGCTGATAGGTGGGGAGGGCTTTATATATTCGGCTCCAGCCCACACCAGGCGTCATCTGCTGCAGACAGGACGCTCTTGGTGCGAGGTGCTGTGACACTTGGTTAGTAACTTATCCCCTACCTATTGACATGGATCCCTATGTTGAAGTCACTGGTTGTAAACCCTGCCTGTTGCCTATCATACTATATTTGCTTCACCCGCTATCTACTATGTTCTGGGGCTTTCCCTTTTCTTATGATATGCTTGGTGATCCATCTTTTCTCATTGAAATCACTAGTCATTTATGCTATCTAGATGTCATACATCTTTCTTTTCTGCTTTCTCACCCATTATATTTTCTCTCTCTCTTTTTCCCTTTCCCCTCCCTCCTCTTGCTTTCCTCCCCCCTCTTTCTTCTTTCCCCTCCCCCTCCTTTCCGAACTGCCCCCCCCCCCCCCCCCCCTCCCCCTCTTCTACTTTCTGTTCCTTGCCTTCCTTCCTTTTCCTTTCCTTTCTCTTTTCCCCCCTTCCCCTCCCCCCCCCCTCCCTTCCCCTCCCCCCCTCCCCAGCCCCCCCCCCCCCCCTTTTCTCTTTCCCCCCCCCCCTTCCCCTCTCCCCTCCCCTGCCCCCCCCCCCCCCTTTCTCTCCCCCCCCCCCCCCCCCCCCTCCCTCTCACCAACCAGGGTTTTAATATACTTCCCATTTCTATGTTGATTCTCCAGCTTTCTGAACCACATCTGATCCATATTTACCACCAGTTACTGCCCCCCATTATTGTAGGCGGACCAGGTAGGATACAGCTTTTGGATTCTCCATGTACTACTTTAATTATCCATATGTATGCACATCCTTACATATATATATATCTTCATGATTTACAGGATACACACTTGGCCCCAGTGTGACCTCAGATCTAAACTGTCATATGCCCGCTAACCTTGGGCCTTTCTTCCTACTGGAAGGAAGAATAAAACCACCCTATATATTTATACGTCTCTACTTCCACCTTGACAGTGGCTATGTGAATACTCCTGCTATACTTCACTAAAGTTCTACACATCACGACCAGGGAGCGTGTCCGATGGGCAGTACGTCAACATATCTATGTTTCTTTTAATTCGTCCTGGAATGCACAACCTATATCCGTAGATACCAATGTAAGTGTAAACAGAGAAATGAATGTGTATGTATACAGACTCATACAACTATAGATTTTGTATTTACGTTCCTTTATTGTGCACTTATCATGTCTATGTTATACATATTATTTCCTATATAGAAAATTCTTGTTGCAAACCCTACAATCACCCCTGAAGAAGGAGGCATAAGTAACTCCGAAACGCGTCGGGTGCACATGTATTGGTATCAACTTCTATATTTATGGAAATGCATTCCTTGTTTTTAACTTTGTAACTATGTGATTCACTTGATTATTTTTTGTAACTAATAAACTGTTATCTACTTTACATACCTTTTTTTAAAAATATTTTCTTAAAAAATGTGCCTTTAAAGTCCGCTAGGGGAACTTCTTTTGCTCTAAACTCGAATTTAGGATGTGGCACAACAAGTAGATAATTGATCGATCAAATATTTTGTCACCTTTGGGTGAGAGAATTCTTGCTGCTCAGATCCATTCTCCTCCTGGGAAAGCTTGTGACCGCTGCATTGTCCCCGAGAATCTCCGCACTGCTTTGCTCCAGACCTACCATTCTCCTAAGGCAGCTGGGCACCCAGAGAAGAATCAACTCGTATGGTCTTTGTCTCAACAATTCTGGTAGCCTAGTCTCCGTGCTGATGTAACCGCCTTCGTAGCCGCTTGTTCCATGTGTTCAGAGTAAAACACCACAACACCTTCCGGTGGGCTTCCTACAACCTATACCCAGTGGAAAGAGGCCTTGGACCCCCTTGTCTATTGATTTTATTGTGGAGTTACCCAACCGCAGTCTAAGCCTTGGAGCAGTTCCAACCAACCAAGCCTTGGAGCAGTTCCTATGTTGCTATATTTCTGACCACCATAACAACTGTCCAGACCTCTTATCTTGGGCTGAGTTTGCTCACAATAGTGCCATCAATGCCGCTTCCCGACTGTCTCCATTTGTGGCGAATTATAGGTTTCAGCCACCCATGTTGCCTGACACTCTTGTTCCACAAGGAATTCCTGCGTTAAAGAAACATCTCTGTGATCTCCGTTCCAGTTGGGTGCAGATCCAAGAGTCCTTGCAACGCGCCAGCGATAGATACAGACTCCATGCTGACCGCTGATGTATGCCTGCACCCTCCTACCAACTTGGGGAGAGGATCTTGCGGTCATCTTGTAACCTCTGTGTTCCCTCATTGAAACTGGCACCACGGTATTTTGGGCCTTTCCACATTCCCCATAAGATCGACCCAGTGGCCTCTGCATTAGACCTTCTTTCCAACATGCGTATTTCTAACGTATTCCATATTTCTTTATTAAAACCTTTGGTGTGCAACCGCTATACCACCCCAGTACCAGCTCCTCACCCAGTTCAGGTTGACAACCATGTGGAGTATGAGATTCAATCTATCATTGAATCCTGTAGGTTTTGTGGGTGAATATGGTACCTTATTCATTTGAGAGGTTACGGTCCAGAGGAACGCTCTTGGCTCTCTTTCTCAGGCGTACATGCTTCTGCCCTCCTCTGTACTTTCCATAGACATTTTCCCCTTAAACCTGGTGCCCTCAAACCTGGGAGGGGTCATTGGGAGGGGTCATTGAGTAGGGGGTACTATCAGGGCTGGGCTCTTAGCAGCTCTCTTCTCAGTACTTGGGATGCTCAGCTGTCGCATGATTGCCCCAATTTATTGTTTTCACAGTGGCTCATCTGGTTTCCATTACCTGCCTCATCAGTCCAGCCTACCGCCAGCCCCTTTCTGTTATTTAACCTCCCTAGCGGTAATCTCGAGTGTGGCTCAGGGATAATTTTCAGTACCAGTAGTGGTAACCGTGAGCCACCCTTGGGATTGCATTGCAGTATCCAGGTACAGTTACTTACCTTGTCCCTAGGATCCTGCAATGTCCTCTCGCTGTATCCTCCGCCAGAGTATCAAATCATTTCACCTCAGTTTTGTCCCTAGTGCTTTGTCCAGTGCCCTCTTTCTGCCTGGAAACTTCAGAACGTACATGGCATCCTAAAAAGCTTCCCTCTACGTCAAAAGCGGTTTTAGACCAGCTAGAAAACAGCAATAGTGAATTAGAATCACTTGCAGAATTGAGTGATAGTGAGTCGTGTGGGAAATTCATCATCAGACACAGAAAGTGAGGACAGCGACAGTTCTGCGACTGAGCTCAGTGATGTGCGAACTTGGTGCTCTATTGACTGTGGTATGGATCAAGCAGCACTGAACTCAGTTGCAGAATTGTCGCTGTCGTCACTTTCAGTGTCTGATGACGAATTTCACCACGAATCACTATCGCTCAATTCTGCAAGTGATTCAAATTTACTATCACTGTTTTCTAGCTGGTTTAAAACCGCTTTTGGGGGGGCGTGGCCTAGCAGGGCATGTGAACAGTCGTGTTCGACGGAGCTCCCGCTGTTGATCCTACAGAGAATCCTCTCCTCGCCATACACAGCGCCCGCAAACGCACGGAACTGACCCCTAACAGTCTCCAGACACCAGCGGACCCCAAAACGGCAACTTGATCGGGTATGATGACCTGGGGGAACCGAGGAGACGCTGCAGCTTCGGCCTCCCAGGACTTCCAAGATGGCGCCGGGCATCCTCAGCCACAGAGGACTCCACAAGGCCAGGACAAGAAACCGGAGCAAGGGGGTAAGATACCTAAACTCCCTAAAACAAAAGACCAGCCCAGAGACATGATATATTATGCTCAGAAAATGGCAGGAAATCTGGACCTTACACAGGCTGATTCACAGCACACAACAGTGTCAGCGGTGCAGGCAGACAGAGATAGTGCAGACAGGCTGGAATGGAGTCTGTTCCTGATCCTATGCCTGCCTTGTTTGATATGCAGACAGAGGACAGTCCCCAACCATCATTGAGTGATATTCTGCAGGCAGTTCATAAATGCACAGCATCAGTAGATGATCTCAAAGAGAAATTTGGGGGGCTGAGGGTGACAGTCTCTTTACTACGCCATGATTTGCAAAAAATCATCTGAACAGAGAAGTGAGAGTGGCGGCTCAACAGGCCCACCAGGCGTTTGATAAAACAGACGACCTCGAGAACTGCCTCAGACGCAACAACATTCGTATTGTGGGGCTCCCAGAAAAGGTGGAGGGTAGGGACCCCACTAATTTTGTTGAAGGCTGGCTGCAGGAAATCTTTGGGAAAGAGGCGTTCTCACCCCTATACGCGGTGGAAAGGGCACATCGGGTGCCGCCGCGTCCTCTTCCGCCTGGCAGCCCCCACGAGGTCAGTGCTTGCCAGACTCCTGAACTACAGGGATCGTGAGGTGGTGCTCCGTTTGGCCAGGGAAAAGGGAGCAATTCACTTTAATGGAGCTAAAATATCCTTTTACCCGGACTTTTCCGCGGAAGTGCAGCGAAAAAGGTCTAAATTTATGGATGTCAAGAAAAGGTTACAACGTCTACAGTTAAAGTACGCCATGCATTTTCTGGCCAGGCTGCGCATTACAGCAGGAGATCAAAATCACTTCTTTGAAAACGCTCAAGACGCAGCTGATTGGCTGGACCGCAATGAGCAAGGCCTCCGAAGACCAGGAAGAGAAAATGGAAACGGATGACATAGTCGAATCAACACTAAAAGGGCAGGAAGGGCGCCCCATCACTTGTGCAGTCTTACAGAGTTCAAAGAGGACTTATGATAAAATTCCACCATCAGCGAATGGCAGTTCAATTGCAATCTGTATTTGACCACTCATAAGTTTAACCGCCATTATGGCGAGAATGTAAGAGCATTGTGTGCTTTCAACCTACTGTTCGGGTTGCTGTGGCACAGATATCTTTGCCCTGTTGGCAAAAAGTTGATTGTTGATGGTCCCGACCTGTGGAAGTTGAGAATCTTTTACTAGGCCAAGTTAGCGATTACAGGAACAATGACCGGAACCCACTTATTGATTCAACAGTATAACTGCAGGAATGCGCAGTGGCGCAGATGTTTGTTTACCAGTTTTCTACCACATCTTCGGTGTACGTGCGTCTTTTATATAGCCCAAAAGTTGCTATGTCATGTGACGACCTCTTCTGGACTCAATACAGCTCTCATTAGGGACGATAAGGGAAATGTATATGAAGGTGCAGAAATGTTTTATATGCATAGATTAATTCACAACGGTTTGTTATGGCTAGTACACCTATAATGTCTTGGAATGTGCGGGGGGTAAACGATCCTTTGAAGAGAACAATGATATCTACGCTCATGCGAAGGATCCACCCCACCATAATTGGCCTGCAGGAGACTCACCTGCAGGACAATACGGTTAGCTTTTTGCAATATGCATGGGTGGGGAAGGCATATCATTCCACATACTCTGCTTTTTCCCACGGAGTGAGTGTACTGATACACAAGGCCATAGCATACCAAGAGATAGACTCTCTGATAGATATATCCGGTAGATTTATTTTTCTCCATTGCAAAATATATACAATTACCATGATTCTGGCATTTATATACATACCACCCCCGTTCTCGCGGGAAGTGTTGCAACTACTGGTTTCATATGTGACTAATAAACCTGATATTCCGATACTAATTATGGGGGACTTTAACTGTTGTCTGGACCCAAGAATAGACAGACACCCTCCTATGGTCCCACCCAAAGGAGGTAGGGGAACTGCCCTTAGCCGTCTCCTAATGGAAATAGGATGGACTGACTTATGGCGTGTTCAATACCCAAACCATAAGCAGTTTTCATGCTTTTCCAAGACACATGGTTCTCTGTCCCGTATAGACCTCTGTGTTGGAACCCAAGATATGGTGGGATACACCTCGAGGGTGGAATACTACCCACGCGGGGTATCTGATCATTGCCCACTAGTTATATGGCTGAATGCACAACCCTCCAGTCTATTATCTAAGGCCCCATGGAAACTAAATGCCTTCTGGCTTAAATTATTTACTTCTCATGAACGGATAGAGGCCCAGATCTATAATTTTCTTAGAATACATAGACAGCGCACAGATATCCTGTACAAATGGGAACAGCTTAAAGCATATTGTAGAGGTTTATTTATTCAGGAAATAAATGTGATTAAACAAAATACCTCGGCTCTGCTAGAGCAAGCGGAGGACTTGGTGAGTCAACTAGAGTTGGCGTTTGTGACTGATCCCACTGATTCTGCAAGGGAGGCATGGATCGCGGCTCAGGACTCCTTAGACCGCGTGCGATCCTCCGCTGCAGAACGTAAACGATTTTTTTCTAAATTGGCGTTTTATGAGGAGGGGGAAAAGACAGGCCGCCTATTAGCAAAAATTGCGAAATCACAACAACAATCACCGGCTATAGGAGCCATATGAGCTGCCAATGGCAGGATAGTTAATGCTCCCGATGATATCATCTCTGAGTTGGCAAATTTCTATAGGGATCTTTACAAATCTAAAGAGACCTACTCTGATGAAGATCTCAATGCTTTTATGGCTAACATAAATCTACCCACACTATCTGCTGAGGCGAGATGGCACCTGGAAGATCCAATAACTATAGAGGAGCTCCAGGTGGCGGTGAGTTCTTTCCCTACTTGTAAGGCGCCAGGGGAGGATGGTCTCCCAATGGAGGTATACTCTCAGTACGGAGAAAAATTGTTGCCAGAACTACTAAAGGTTTTCAACACCAGCTTGGCTGAGGGTAGACTGCCAGACTCCATGACCAGAGCAAATGTGATTTTATTGCTTAAGTCAGGGAAGGATCTTGTTTACCCGGGTTTGTATAGGCCCATATCCTTACTCCAAAGTGATGTAAAAATCCTTGCTAAGGTCCTGGCAATTCGGGTCAATGGAATAATTTCCTCAATCATACACCCAGATCAGGCTGGCTTTATGCCGCAGAAATCCACAGCTACAAATCTTAGAAGGCTATATATGAATATGCAAATACAGGCTGACAATGAGGGACACAGAGCTCTTTTATCCCTCGACGCCAACAAGGCGTTTGACAGCGTCAGTTGGAGATACTTATGGGCGACACTGGACAAATTCGGCTTTGGACGGCGGTTTATAGCATGGACAAAACTGCTGCATGCGGCTCCTCAAGCCAACATTAAAGTAGCGAATAGGATGTCGGACGCTTTCGATCTGGGTAGGGGGATGAGGCAAGGTTGCCCGCTGTCCCTTCTGCTCTTCGCGATCGCTATAGAACCTCTGGCAGCTCAAATAAGGGACAGTCCACGGATAGTGGGATTTAAATATGGTGACTTGCATGAAAAGCTCATGTTATATGCAGATGACATGTTGCTCTTCCTGGGAGACACTAGTCAGTCACTGCTGGGGGCAATGGATATAATAGAACAATTTGGTCAATTCTCAGGCCTGACTATAAATTGGTCTAAATCGGCCCTGATGATGTTGGACGAGAGGCGGGAGGTGAGTCTGCCTGACTCTTGCCCCATTCCAACTACCACCAGATTTAAATACCTGGGCGTCCAGATATCCCCACACATTGGAGACTATTGCTCTTTAAATATATTCCCACTGTTATCCCGCTTTCGTGACAAAATAAATACATGGAACAACCTAAAGATGTCGCTAGCGGGTAAGGCAAATCTCATTAAAATGATTTTAATGCCCCAGTTGTTGTATTTCCTCCACAACTCACCAGTAGTGATACATTTAAAAGTTTTCAGAGTAGTCAATACCCTTTTTCGGCGACTGCTTTGGCACAACAAAGCACCCAGAGTTCGGCTAGAGCAATTGCAGTACCCCAAGGACAGCGGAGGGTTGGTGGTCCCCAACCCTTGGCTGTACTATATTGCGGCGCAGTTGCAACACCTTGTGGGATCTATGACATATGAACCAATGAGCTCAGCAGCGCGATTCTAGACCATTCCTATGGGTCTAGAGGCACAAATATTCGCGAAGTCTAATAAAAAAACTCCGACGTTATCCTTGGCACAGAAAATATGGAACAAAAGTAGACAATTAAAAGGGGTGCAGGGATTCACAGAATACTGCCCAATATGGGGAAATCGCACCTATGTAGAGCTAGCTAAGTTACAGTGTGAGCCCAGATGGAGGGCCCACGGGGTGACCATGCTCTTTCACATATTTAAAAACGGTAAACTGATGTCCTTTGCAGAGCTACAGACCACATTTAATCGCCCAGACAATATGTACTATTCTTATTTACAGCTTCGGCACGCAATTGTGGCGCAGGGAGACGCAGGTGAGTGGGAACTTTGTCCCACGCCTGTGTTCCATGTGTTGCAGTCCTCCAGTGCAACCAAAGGGATTATTTCCATGTGTTACCAAATGCTACTTACCAAGTACCTATATGGTTACCCATGTAAGGCAATTGATGCATGGAGAAGGGACCTGGGCCAGATAACGGAGGACCAATGGGAAGAAGCGTTACAAGCCATACCTACATGTTCCCTCAACGTGGCGCAAAAAGTGTCCCAATTATACATAATACTTGGGGTGCACTACACTCCATCTAAGTTGCACAGGATGGGCAGAGTGGCGGACCCCCTGTGCTTCCGATGTCGGCAGCACAGTGCGGATCTTATACACCTTCTGTGGCGTTGTCCGAAGCTCCATCGGTATTGGCATGAGGTGATCAATACACTCAATGGAGTGTTCCAAACAACGGTACCTGTAGATCCTATGTATTGTTTGCTAGGGGTACTGGATGAGGCAATTCCAGAGGAACAAACTAGAGTGGCCTTTTCTAGGGCTCTATTTCAAGCTAGAAAACTTATAATAATGGCATGGAAGTCAGCAGTACCGCCCTCTGTCAAAATGTGGATAACACATATGGGTAAAACTCTTACTATGGAAAAATACATATATCAACATAGGGGTTGCCCACACAGGTTTGAACGCATCTGGTCAAGTTGGTTAGACACGCCAGGACTTAGTCCGAGAGAACTAGTCATGACAAGGCTTTTACAGGGTCCTTAGATAAATAATTTAATAAACATGGAAAGGCTGTGTAATGTATGCGGATTGGAAGGAAGTTGGGAGTCAATTATATTTAAAACTGTATAATGTTGATAAGAGGGCTATGTAGTTATACTATAAGAACATATTCTATGTATGAGTATGACACTGAAATGTAGAACATTGTGCACTGGAAGATGTATTTACTTAAAATGTTCAATAAAAACCTTTTTGATTTAAAAAAAAAAAAAAACGCTTTTGACGTAGAGGAATGCTTTCCATTGTCTTGACTTTGACGTTGGACTTTGTGCAGTCCCATGTTTCAAAATTTTTCATACCTGGAATGTTTACTAAACCAATATACAGTGTCTAGTATTACAGTGACTATTAATATTGCACCCTTGTTTGGACAAATTTCAGTGTTTTTGATTTGATTACATTATTGAATAAAATGTATTATTATTATTTACAATTATTTATTATATTCTAATTTATGATTTTGTGTTTCAAACCTTATCATACCGGAATGTCTATTAGACTCTTGTTTGGACAGATTTAAGTGAGTTATTCCTAAGAATTACAGGCCTACAATATAAAACGCCAAATTTCCATACAAAACAATGTACTGCTTTGACATTCAAAAATCAGACATAATCATATTGTCAGGGAGGTTAAGCTACCTTGCTCATTCCTTCGGGGCCTTTGCCTTGGTCAACGTATCCTGTGTGTCTCTGCTATGTTCCTGTTAAAGACTTTGCCCGGCTGACGTCCCTTCTGGTTCCTAATCCTAATCTTCTGCTTCTGACTATGCTGATTCCTGGCTTCCTGATTACCGACTCGACCGATTACCTGTTTTGGCTTCCGAACCCTGGCTTATGTTTTGACTTGATTGGTCTTGATCTGTACTATTTTTACTATTACATTTAAAGGTGTGATTTTTACTGCATTTTCGGTCTCAGTCTGATTCATGGTTCCTGATAGTAGTACGTGACATTAAGGTCAGTGGTAAGTAACGCAGAGTTTACGGGTCAGGAGTATGTGATGCAAAGTTCAGAGGTCATGAATATGTGATGCAGGGTTTAGGTTTCAGGAGTATGTGATGCAGAGTTCAGGTTTCAGGAGTATGTGATGCAGAGTTCAGGAGTATGTGATGCAGAGTTCAGGGGTCAGGCGTAAGTGACGCAAAGTTCAGGGGGCAGGAGTGTGTGATGCAGAGTTCAGGTGTATGTGATGCAAAGTTCAGAGGTCAGAAATATTTGACACAGAGTTCAGGAGTCAACATTAAGTGAGGTCAGTAGCATGTGATGCAGAGTTCAGGGGTCAGCAGTCAGTGACACAGAAGTCAGTAGTAAGTGACGCAGAGTTCAGGGGGCAGTAGTAAGTGACTCAGAGGTCAGTAGTAAGTAGCGCAAAGTTCAGGGTTAAGTAGTAAGTGACGCAAAATTCAGGGGTCAGTAGTTAGTGACACAGAGTCCAGGGGTCAGTAGTAAATGACAGAGTTCAGAGGTCAGTAGTAAGTAAGTCACCTACTACTAACCTCTGAACAAGTGCCCCAACATCTAATTATCTGCCCTGGCCCCTCCAATGTTATTCCACAGATATTGTTCTGTACATTCCCTGTTCAACATTGTCTCATTCTGTACTACATAAGTCAACTTCGATTCTGTTTAACCACATCTCTTTAAGCAAAGCCCAGTATTAAGCACAATTATGCCGCGTACACACGGTCGGACTTTTCAGCTACAAAAGTCCGACAGTCCGTCCGACAGACTTTCAACGGACTTTTGGCGGACTTTTAACAGACTTTCTAACGACCGGACTTGCCTACACACGATCACACCAAGGTCTGACGGATTCGTACGTGATGACATACACCGGACTAGCATAAGGAAGTTGATAGCCAGTAGCCAATAGCTGCCCTAGCGTGGGTTTTTGTCCGTCGGACTAGCATACAGACGAGCGGATTTCTGGGTCCGGCTGAGTTACGACGTAAAGATTTGAAGCATGTTCCAAATCTAAAGTCCGTCAGATTTGCCACTGGAAAAGTCCACTGAAGGTCCGGTGAAGCCCACACACGATCGGATTGTCCGCCGCATTTGGTCCGTTGGACAAGTCCGGTCGAAAAGTCCGACCGTGTGTACGCGGCATTAGAAACATACCCATTTTTGCACGTGCCACATTTTCTCATTCGCTGCCCAAGGGGTTCTAATATATAGTGTTGCACATAGGCCCACTGCTTTCATAAAATGCCCCTGGCAGGCACTTTTTGAGGTGACAATGCTCTGTCCCTTTCTCACATTTGCTCTCCTATGTTGTCAACGGGTCATATTTAGTCTTAATGTAGTCTACAAGCAGCCACACTGACATGCGTTGCACAGGCATAGTTCACTATTGTCATAATCAGGAAACCTGTCCCGATAAAAGCCCACATGCAGTCCAGTGCATTTTTTTTCTGCATCAAAAACGCATGGAAAGTAGGTTATATGGTTTTTAATGGCATTGTTCACATCAGTGCTTGCAGTTCCAGTTCCAGAAAAAGATGTAGAGGATTTTTCCTGCACTGGACTGTATTAGAATGCTGTAAAACGCAAAAATGCACTGGAATGCACTGGAATACACTGGAAGGCACCTAAATGCACCAAAAACACACTGGAACACACATGTTCTTATTTAAGGTTAAGAAAAAAGTGGGGGGGGAGCACTGGACTGCACCAAAAACTCACTGGAATGCATCAAAAACGCGCCAAAAACATGCATGCAGAAAAGCACCTAGAACGCATTCAGACCGTGTTTCTATGGTGTGAACTGGCCCTGACAGCAGTTGCTGGAGTGCATGCATGCAGGCATAAAGTGGCTGCAAAGAGGCTGCATGAGATCAGCATGGGATAAAAAAAACTGAACTTGAGTATTATAAAGCTGATTTCTGGGAAAAGTAAAAATCCTCCCTTGCAGTAGAATGCCCACCCCCCCCCTCCTCCCACTGCTGGTTCTCTGGGGGCACTCAGCAGGAGGGAGGAGCCAGGGGTGCCGGCGGGAAACCCAAGAAGAAGAGGATCGGAGCTGCTCTTCCTGAACAAGAAGTTAGGAGCAGGAGAAATGTGTTTTCTTTTTTCCCTACAGGTACGTGCTTTCCTCAAACTGTTTACTTATATGATGGAGTCTCTTTAAGGATATAGAATGCAGTGCTTGAATTAGATCATTGAGAACAATGTTCATTTTTAACTGCTTTTATTCCTCTACATAAGACCCCTTTCGCACCAAGGGCGTTTTGCAGGCGCTATAGCATTAAAAATAGCGCCTGCAATCCGCCCTCAAACAGCTGCTCCATTGTGTCCAGTGTGAAAGCCAGAGGGGGCAGCGCTGCGATACCGCCGGCAAAACGCCGCTATTGCGGCGCATTGCGGGCAGTTTTAACCCTTTCTTGGCCACTAGCAGGGGGTAAAAGCACCCTGCTAGCAGCCGTAATGCGCCGCAAATCCGACGGTAAAACGCGTTTTCCCTCCAACGCTATGGGCGGCTCGGTGTGAAAGGGGTCTAACTTATTGGAAGAACAATGTAAACACTAAGACCCCTTTCACACCGAGCCGGCCATTGTGTCGTCGGTAAAATGCTGCTATTTTTAGAGGCGTTTTACCCTCGGATTTGCGGCGCATTTCGCCCACTAGCGGGGCTCTTTTACCCCCCACTAGCGGCCGAGAAAGGGTTAAAACCGTCTGCAATAACGGTGTTTTGCCGGCGGTATCGCAGCGCTGCCCCATTGATTTCAATGGGGAGCAGCGGTGGAGGAGCGGTAAACACACCGCTCCTTCACCGCTCCAAAGAAGCTGCTGGTAGGACTTTTCCTGACCTCCTGCCAGCGCAGCGCTCCAGTGACTGGAGACAATGGAGCAGCTGTTTGAGGGCGGATTGCAGGTGCTATTTTTAATGCTATAGCGCCTGCAAAACGCCCTCGGTGTGAAAGGGGTCTTAATCTTGCATGGTGCTTAGTGAAAACTACATCTGACTTGCTGCGGAGTATGATGCTGTATACATTATGTCATTATGTAAAAGTGATAATTTGGTGCATTTAGTATTTTAACATTGTCTGGCGTTTTAAGACTTCCTCAGATTACAGACAGTTCTTATTTCAGAAGTAATTTAGGACTATAAAATGGACTAAACAACCTCAGTGGGCTGTTATAACCCAAACTTACCACTAGATGCTACTCATGTTGCATGAACCTACACCTTACAATTGTAAATTCTCTAAAATATGAGTACTTTCTTGCTAATTAAAGGTTTTGAATTGATTTTTTTTTTGCTACAACTGTCTGGTAACTGGTCTCCAAGCCCTCTACAGTCATTTATATTAGCGTGACAGCAATACACAATGTAGTGCCCGCCAATTTTTATGATTTATCAGATGCAAAGAAATAAAGAAAAAGTGCTACAACAGAGATTATTAACTCGTATTCATTAACATTTTGACATCCCATTTATTTTTTGCAGAGATCTTTATCTGATTGTCATTTTTGTTAACTTCAACTGAGAGAGGGCGGATGTATGTATTCAAGATCGTGTTTTGTTTTTTTTTGCCAATTTTGACTATCCACCTCTCATCATCACTTTGCACTTTGACTTTGCTGTCGGAATAGGTAAAAGGAATAATGTAGAAAATTGAAGAAAACAGCTGAACCGCCGCACTCCGAATAACACCTTTTATACGCGGCAAAACAGTGTAGAAGATCCAAAATCTCTTACATCATGGTGATGAAAGGTACAGACAGGCTAACGCGTTTCACATCAATATAGATGCTTAACCACTTGCCGACCAGCCATCGTCATTATACTGGGGCAGGTCGGCACAATCCCGCGAACCGTCGTAGCTATACGTCGGTTCCTTTAAGCGGGATAGCAGGCGTGCGCCCGCTGCACAGCAGGGGTGCCAATGCTCGTGACCGGCGGTCGCGATGACCGCCAGCCATGAGTGATCGCGGGCACGAGAGGCAGAACAGGGACGTGTGTGTGTAAACACACATCCCAGTTCTGTGAGGAGAGGAGATGCAGATCGTGAGTTCCTACGAGCTGGGAACCACTATCTCTCATCTTCTATAGTCAGTCCCATCCCCCACAGTTAGAACACACACCTAGGGAACACACTTAACCCCTTGATCGCCCCCCTAGTGTTAACCCCTTCACTGTCAGTGATCTTTATACAGTAATCAGTGCATTTTATAGCACTGATCGCTGTTTAATTGTCAATCGACCCAAAAAATGTGTCAAAAGTGTCCGATGTGTCCTCCATAATGCGCAGTCTTCATAAAAATCGCAGATCGCCGCCATTACTAGTAAAAAAAATAATAATAATAAAAATGCCATAAATCCCCTATTTTGTAGCTGTAACTTTTGCGCAAACCAATCAGTATACGCTTTTTGCGATTTTTATAACCAAAAATATGTAGAAGTATACATATCGGCCTAAACTGAGGAAAAAATGTGCTTTTAAAAAAAAAAAATGGGGCTATTTATTACAGCAAAAAGTATATTATACTGATTGGACTTGATTAGGAAAGCCACACACCTGTCTATATAAGACCTTACAGCTCACAGTGCATGTCAGAGCAAATGAGAATCATGAGGTCAAAGGAACTGCCTGAAGAGCTCAGAGACAGAATTGTGGCAAGGCACAGACCTGGCCAAGGTTACAAAACAATTTCTGCTGCACTTAAGGTTCCTAAGAGCACAGTGGCCTCCATAATCCTTAAATGGAAGACGTTTGGGACGACCAGAACCCTTCCTAGAGCTGGCTGTCCGGCCAAACTGAGCTATCGGGGGAAAAGAGCCTTGGTGAGAGAGATAAAGAAGAACCCAAAGATCACTGTGGCTGAGCTCCAGAGATGCAGTCGGGAGATGGGAGAAAGTTGTAGAAAGTCAACCATCACTGCAGCCCTCCACTAGTTGGGGCTTTATGGCAGAGTGGCCCGAAGGAAGCCTCTCCTCAGTGCAAGACATATGAAAGCCCGCATGGAGTTTGCTAAAAAACACATGAAGGACTCCAAGATGGTGAGAAATAAGATTCTCTGGTCTGATAAGACCAAGATAGAACTTTTTGGCCTTAATTCTAAGCGGTATGTGTGAAGAAAACCAGGCACTGATCATCACCTGTCCAATACAGTCCCAACAGTGAAGCATGGTGGTGGCAGCATCATGCTGTGGGGGTGTTTTTCAGCTGCAGGGACAGGACAACTGGTTGCAATTGAGGGAAAAATGAATGCGGCCAAGTACAGGGATATCCTGGATGAAAACCTTTTCCGGAGTGCTCAGGACCTCAGACTGGGCCGAAGGTTTACCTTCCAACAAGACAATGACCCTAAGCACGCAGCTAAAATAACGAAGGAGTGGCTTCACAACAACTCCGTGACTGTTCTTGAATGGCCCAGCCAGAGCCCTGACTTAAACTCAATTGAGCATCTTTGGAGAGACCTAAAAATGGCTGTCCACCAACGTTTACCATCCAACCTGACAGAACTGGAGAGGATCTGCAAGGAGGAATGGCAGAGGACCCCCAAATCCAGGTGTGAAAAACTTGTTGCATCTTTCCCAAAAAGACTCATGGCTGTATTCGATCAAAAGGGGGCTTCTACTAAATACTGAGCAAAGGGTCAGAATACTTAGGACCATGTGATATTTCAGTTTTTCTTTTTTAATAAATCTTTAAAAATGTCAACAATTCTGTGTTTTTCTGTCAATATGGGGTGCTGTGTGTATATTAATGAGGAAGAAAATGAACTTAAATGATTTTAGCAAATGGCTGCAATATAACAAAGAGTGAAAAATGTAAGGGGGTCTGAATACTTTCCGTCCCCACTGTATATATATATATATATATATATATGCAATCTACCGCATGTTAGGTAAATTTAGTAAATTGTGTGTTAGGAAGGTAAAAGTTTGCCTCTGTTCCAGCTTGGCTGACGTTGTGTGTGTTTCCGTGCTGACCGGTGGGTGTCGCTGTTGCCACTGGTCAGGGTTGGAAAGGCAACGTGTTGAAGCGTATGGATGCTCCTCTGTCCCGGAGGCACGCTCTGTCCTGGAGGCATGCTCGGTGGAGGTGGTCCTACGAGTTGCATTCTGGGCGAGGGTATTTATGGGACAGATGCCATGTTTTAGGGTTCGTTTTACAGCCACCTGCTGGCCCTCCTGGCCGACAGGTATGCGTTAAGGAGCTACCTCGTGGTCCTCCGTTCGGGAGGCCCACGATACAGCGGCGCAGGGGTGGGTCCAGAGGCTTGTCTGGAGCCTACCACCGCGGCCGAGGAATGGTCCTGAGCTGTCGGTCCTGTGTGACGAAGCTGGACAACCGAGGAGATCCCAGGGGAGGACCCGTCTTGGAGAGATCATGCAGCGTGCTGGTCTATAGAGGGGCCTGGTGATTCGGTTGGAGGATGTATCCAAAAGTAACTATACAGCATAGTGTTGCCGGCTCGGCTTAAAGGTTCAAGCACTGTGACTGACTTTCACTATAGAAAAACCTATACATCCTGTGGCAGAGAATCGTACAGATTTTGTTCCCAAACAAGTCTGTGGCAGAGACTTTGATTCGTGCTGTGTACTGGCTGCTAGACCGGTGAGAGAGGCCTTTCCAGACGACCAAGGAGTGTGTCTCACGATGGGAGCGCATTTCAAATAGTATTTGAATTCTACCAGGACATTTTGTCAAGAGAACCCTACCAGAGAATATTTGAGTTTCTTCTGCAAGTTTCCTTTCCACCTCTTTCCTGCTTCTTCCTAAGTTGTTTGTTTTAATAAAGCACTGAAAACGTACTCCAGTGTTGGTGCATGTGTTGTCCAAGAGTAAACTCAATGGAACCCTAGACCCGGTGCCGGTGAAACAGAGGGAAGCAGAGTGAAGGTAACAGACCCGCTTAAACCAGCAGCTCCACCGTGAGTTAGTGCTACATATATATATATATATATATTGTGGTAGATTAGCTTGTGGGGATCACCTTTTCTAGAAATTAAGGTCAGCGAAGTCATGAGAACAAAGTCATGAAAACAAAGTCATGAAAACAAACAAAAAACTGTAAAGTAAAAATCCTTGCCATCTGGCGCTAAACAGTAGTCTCCCCTCTATACGGTGTGGTAACAAAACATGTGGTAAAGCAAACCTTCTTTGTAAATACAAACAGAGCTTCTCTCTCTCAGATTCCCTTCTGAGCCTCAGGCCAGAGCCCTGCTGTGATCTCTTCCTGCTCATTTAACCACTTCAGCCCCGGAAGGATTTACCCCCTTCCTGACCAGAGCACTTTTTACAATTTGGCACTGCGTCGCTTTAACTGCTAATTGCGCGGTCATGCAATGCTGTAACCAAACGAAATTTGCGTCCTTTTCTTCCCACAAATAGAGCTTTCTTTTTATGGTATTTGATCACCTCTGCCGTTTTTATTTTTTGCGCTATACACGGAAAAAGACCGAAAATTTTGAAAAAAAATGATATTTTCTACTTTTTGTTCTAAAAAAAATCCAATAAACTCAATTTTAGTCATACATTTAGGCCAAAATGTATTTGGCCACATGTCTTTGGTAAAAAAAATGTCAATAAGTGTATATTTATTGGTTTGCGCAAAAGTTATAGCGCCTACAAACTAGGGTACATTTTCTGGAATTTACACAGCCTTTAATTTATGACTGCCTATGTCGTTTCTTGAGGTGCTAAAATGGCAGGGCAGTACAAAACCCCCACAAATGACCCCATTTTGGAAAGTAGACACCCCAAGGAAATTGCTGAGAGGCATGTTGAGCCCATTGAATATTCATTTTTTTTGTCCCAAGTGATTGAATAATGACAAAAAAAAAAAAAAATTACAAAAAGTTGTCACTAAATGATATATTGCTCACACAGGCCATGGGCATATGTGGAATTGCACCCCAAAATACATTTAGCTGCTTCTCCTGAGTATGGGGATACCACATGTGTGGGACTTTTTGGGAGCCTAGCCGCATACGGGGCCCCGAAAACCAATCACTGCCTTCAGGATTTCTAAGGGCGTACATTTTTGATTTTACTCCTCACTACCTATCACAGTTTTGAAGGCCATAAAATGCCCAGATGGCACAAACCCCCCCCAAATGACCCCATTTTGGAAAGTAGACACCCCAAGCTATTTGTTGAGAGGCATGTTGAGTCCATGGAATATTTTATATTTTGACACAAGTTGCGGGAAAGTGACAATTTATTTATTTATTTATTTATTTTTTTGCACAAAGTTGTCACTAAATGATATATTGCTCACACAGGTCATGGGCATATGTGGAATTGCACCCCAAAATACATTCTGCTGCTTCTCTTGAGTACGGGGATACCACATGTGTGGGACTTTTTAGGAGCCTAGCCGCGTACGGGACCCCGAAAACCAATCACCGCCTTCAGGATTTCTAAGGGTGTACATTTTTGATTTCACTCTTCACTGCCTATCACACTTTCGGAGGTCATGGAATGCCCAGGTGGCACAAACCCCCCCCAAATGACCCCATTTTGGAAAGTAGATACCCCAAGCTATTTGCTGAGAGGCATGGTGAGTATTTTGCAGCTCTCATTTGTTTTTGAAAATGAAGAAAGACAAAAAAAAAAATTTTTTTTTTCTTTTTTTAATTTTCAAAACTTTGTGACAAAAAGTGAGGTCTGCAAAATACTCACTATACCGCTCAGCAAATAGCTTTGGGTGTCTACTTTCCAAAATGGGGTCATTTGGGGGGGTTTTGTGCCACCTGGGCATTCCATGGCCTCCGAGACTGTGATAGGCAGTGAAGAGTGAAATCAAAAATTTACGCCCTTAGAAAGCCTGAAGGCGGTGCTTGGTTTTCGGGGCCCCATACGCGGCTAGGCTCCCAAAAAGTCTCACACATGTGGTATCCCCGTACTCAGGAGAAGCAACAGAATGTATTTTGGGGTGTAATTTCACATATTCCCATGGCATGTTTGAGCAATATATCATTTAGTGACAACTTTGTGCAAAAAAAAAAAAAAAAATTTGTCTCTTTCCCGCAACTTGTGTCACAATATAAAATATTCCATGGACTCGACATGCCTCTCAGCAAATAGCTTGGGGTGTCTACTTTCCAAAATGGGGTCATTTGGGGGGGGTTTGAACTGTCCTGGCATTTTATGCACAACATTTAGAAGCTTATGTCACACATCAACCACTCTTCTAACCACTTGAAGACAAAGCCCTTTCTGACACTTTTTGATTACATGAAAAAATTATTTTTTTTTGCAAGAAAATTACTTTGAACCCCCACACATTATATATTTTTTTAAAGCAAATGCCCTACAGATTAAAATGGTGGGTGTTTAATTTTTTTTTTTCACACAGTATTTGCGTAGCGATTTTTCAAATGCATTTTTTGGGGAAAAAACACACTTTTTTACATTTTAATGCACTAAAACACACTATATTGCCCAAATGTTTGATGAAATAAAAAAGATGATCTTAGGCCGAGTACATGGATACCAAACATGACATGCTTTACAATTGCGCACAAACGTGCAGTGGCAACAAAATAAATACATTTTTAAAAGCCTTTACAGGTTACCACTTTAGATTTACAGAGGAGGTCTACTGCTAAAATTACTGCCCTCGATCTGACCATCGCGGTGATACCTCACATGCATGGTGCAATTGCTGTTTACATTTGACGCCAGACCGACGCTTGCGTTCGCCTTAGCGCGAGAGCAGGGGGGACAGGGGTGCTTTTTTTTTTTTTTTTTCCTTTATTATTTTTTTGCTTTTTTTATCTTATTTTAAAACTGTTCCTTTCATTTTTTTTTTTTTTTTTTAATCATTTTTATTGTTATCTCAGGGAATGTAAATATCCCCTATGATAGCAATAGGTAGTGACAGGTACTCTTTTTTGAAAAAATTGGGGTCTATTAGACCCTAGATTTCTCCTCTGCCCTCAAAGCATCTGACCACACCAAGATCGGTGTGATAAAATGCTTCCCCAATTTCCCAATGGCGCTATTTACATCCGGCGAAATCTAAGTCATAAAATGCTCGTAGCTTCCGGTTTCTTAGGCCATAGAGATGTTTGGAGCCACTCTGGTCTCTGATCAGCTCTATGGTCAGCTGGCTGAATCACCGGCTGCATTCTCAGGTTCCCTGTTGAGACAGGAGAGCCAGAGAAAAACACGGAAGACGGTGGGGGGGGGGGCATTCTCTCCCACTGCTTGTAAAAGCAGTCTAGAGGCTAATTAGCCACTAGGATTGCTTTTACATGAAAGCCGACCGCTGGCTGAAAAGAATGATACCAAGATGATACCTAAACCTGCAGGCATCATTCTGGTATAACCACTCAAAGTCGTGAATGGTGTACCTGAAGACAAAAAAATGGTTAACAATAAAGCACAGTAAACGGTAAAGTATAAAAAATTGCATACCTGAAAAGAAAACATGATAAAACATAATAACAATAAAACATTGCAGAATAGAATACAGTAAAAAAGAGCAGAACAATAGAGAGAGAGAATAGAGAGAGAGAGAACAATAAAACGACAACTATTATTTTTTATTTTTTATTTTTGTTTGTGTTTTTTTTTTTTACACTTTTTTTGTAACTGTAACTTTTATAACTGTAACCGGTTCCAGGTTCGGGTCTCTCAAAATGCGATGGCATCTTGGGAGACCCTGTGAAAGTGTGCCTAGTCTGTGCAATGCTGTACCCTACGCTAATACTCAACTAGTGAATGGTAGCGTTCAAAACATTCACCAATGCAAAGACCAGGATTGACAGGAGGGACAATAATAGCGGGTGTCACGCCTATATCCGCGCTTGCTGCAGACACAACATCTTTTTTGGGGGGATTCGTTGGCTAGGGGTACTCGGGAGGACATAAAAATGCCTCTCATGCAGCCGACTGCATTTGGTTGGGGATGTGAATGGGGGAAGTACGGGTGCTGCAGAAGTGGTGGGTTCCCAATTAGGATTGGCGAATGCAGCAGGAAGGGCATTATGGGCACGATGGGCCTGTGTTTGTCTTTTTGGTGGCAGCGGGACACTACTTGTGCTTGCCACCTCACCAGCTTGAACTGCACTTATGGGACTTGCCACGTCACCAAGTGTTACTGCAGTGCTGGTTTGACTACGACCGGGGTGTACTAGGCCGCTGGCGCTTGCCAGTTCACCAAAACGCTACCAAAAAAACTGTTAACGATCGCAGGGATCAGGCCTGACTCTGCGAACGCTGCAGTTATGCGTTTAGTGTTTTGTAAGTGACAGTGATCGATCGATACTGCACTTGGGTGGGCTGGGCTGGGCCGGGCGGAGGGGCAAAACGCAGGTGCTAGCAGGTATCTGGGCTGATCCCACTAACACTGCGTTTTTGGGAACCCTAAACTGCTGGGGACGCCAGTATAGATCTGATCGGATCAGATCAGATATTGATCCGATCAGATACTATACCACTAAGGGAGGTGTACGGTGCGTGCGTGGGTGTTAGCGCTACTGGCACTAACCTGACGCTGCCTGGGGCTGGTGCTTGCCAGTTCACCAAAACGCTACCAAAAAAACTGTTAGCGATCGCAGGGATCAGGCCTGACTCTGCGAACGCTGCAGTTATGCGTTTAGTGTTTTGTAAGTGACAGTGATCGATCGATACTGCACTTGGGTGGGCTGGGCTGGGCCGGGCGGAGGGGCAAAACGGTGGTGCTAGCAGGTATCTGGGCTGATCCCGCTAACACTGCGTTTTTGGGAACCCTAAACTGCTGGGGACGCTAGTATAGATCTGAACGGATCAGATATTGATCCGAACAGATACTATACCACTAAGGGAGGCGTATGCTGCGTGCGTGGGTGTTAGCGGTACTGGCGCTAATCTGACGCTGCCTGGGGCGACGCATATCACCGGCGGGCGATCAGGGGGCTATATATATATATATATATATGACACTATAAAAAATAAATGAACTAACCAGCGTCACCCGTAACGGTTATACGGTGATCAGTGGTGAAAGGGTTAACTAGGGGGCAATCAAGGGGTTAAAACATTTATTAGATAGTATATGGGGGTCCCTGTCGCTATAAAACGCTGACGGCGAACCTAAATATTTACGTCCCTAACTAGCGTCACCAGCGACACTAATACAGCGATCAGAAAAATGATCGCTTAGCGACACTGGTGACGGGGGGTGATCAAGGGGTTAAAACTTTATTAGGGGGGGTTAGGGGGGTATCCTAGACCTAAAGGGGGCCTAACACTCACTGCCCTAACACTGTAACTGTCACAAACTGACACCAATACAGTAATCAGAAAAAAAAAAAAAAAAAAACCTGCTTGGTGTCAGTTTGTGACGGGGGGGGTGATTGGGGGGGGGGGTCGGGGGGCGATCGGGGGGGGGATCGGGGTGTTTTGTGTGCCTGGCATGTTCTACTGTGTGTAGTGTGTTGTGCACTCACATTACAGTTTCTCTCCTCGGCCCGGAACGGAAAATGCCGAGCCGAGGAGAGATGACATCATTTCCTCTGCCTCTGTGTACAATACAGAGGCAGGGAAATGATCCCATTGGCTGGGAGCGATCGCGAGGGGGGGGCCACGAATGGATGGCCTCCCCCTCACCACCGATCGCCGGGGGAGATTTGCCGACCGCCGCAGGCACCGGGGGGGGGGGTCCGACCCCCCACCCGCGGGCAGGCAAGGACGTACCTGTAAGTCCTTTTGCCTGCCCGTGCCATTCTGCTGACGTATATAGTCGTGCGGCGGTCGGCAAGTGGTTAAAGTCCACCTGAGTGTGGACTCAAGTGGACCACAACATCTGGACCGGAACCAAGTCTGCCACAGAGGCTGGAAGAACCCGGGCTGGATTACAGTTCAGTCTCTTACTATAGAACGCATGTGAGGTGAAATATACCGATTATCCATTACCTCACCTTGCATACCATCACAATATATACAGTATACAGTGCCTTGAAAAAGTATGCATACCCCTTGAAATTTTCCACATTTGGTCATGTTACAACTAAAAATGTAAATGTATTTTATTGAAATTTGTTTGTGATAGACCAAAACAAAGTGGCACATAATTGTGAAGTGGAAGGAAAGTGATAAATGGTGTTCAAACATTTTTACAAATAAATATCTATAAAAAAGTGTGGCGTGCATTTGTATTCAGCCCCCTTTACTCTGATACCCCTAACTAAAATCTAGTGGAACCAATTGTCTTCAGAAGTCACCTAATTAGTAAATAGAGTCCACCTGTGTGTAATTTAATCTCAGTAAAAAAAACAGCTGTTCTGTGAAGCTCTCAGGGTTTTGTTAGAGATTCTTATAGGGTGTACAAAAGTCCGACGGACGCCGACGGACCAAATCCGGCGGACCATTCGATCGTGTGTGGGCTTCCCCGGACTTTCAGCGGACTTTTCCAGTCGAAAATCTGACTGACTTTACTGCCCCGGGTGGCACACATTGGGGGGGGGGGGTCAGGCACTGCTCAGGGGGACCTCAGGTGTATCTAGGGCCCCTGCACTTTTCCTGTCATAGAAGCTTTGTAAAAACATTGAATGGATCAGCACAGAGCCCAGCAGTGTGTGTGTGTGTGTGTGTGTGTGTGTGTGTGTGTGTGTGGGGGGGGGCTGTCTCTAACTCCCCCCCTGTCATCTCATCAAGTTAGGCTGTCCCACGGGGATGTTCACTATTTCCCGAAGCAGCCGGAGGTGGCTAAAAAAGAAAGAGGACAGACCACACACACCACAGCAGCCCGAGAATCTTCTGACATGCTGTAAGTGACTGAGCAATGCACACTGTCACTACATGCAGACCTAATCTGTCTCTATAATACCCCCCCAACCTGGCACTATTTGCCACCCTAACCTGGCACCATATACCACCCTGACCTGCCACTATATACCACCCTGACCTGGCAATATATACCACCCTAAGCTGGCACTATATACCACCCTGACCTGGCACTATATACCCACCTAACCTGGCTCTATATACCACCCTGACCTGGCACTATATACCACCCTAACTTGGCACTATATATCACCCTGACCTGGCACCATATACCATCCTGACCTGGCGCTATATACCCACCTAAACTGGTTCTATATATCACCCTGACCTGGCACTATATATCACCCTAACCTGGCACTGTATACCCCCCTGACCTGGCACTCTATACCACCCTGACCTGGCACTATATATCACCCTAACCTGGCACTATATATCACCCTAACCTGGCACTATATACCACCATGACCTGGCACTATATGCCACCCTAACCTGGCACTATATACAACCCTGACCTGGCACTATATACCATCCTAACCTGGCACTATATACCACCCTAACCTGGCACGATATCACCTAACCTGCCAGTATTCTAACTTGACGTCGATGTGTGGTGCGCTTTCCGCCTCGCTGGGGGGGTGCCAGATATAGGATTCGCCCCGTTTGCCATATGCTCTAGGTATGCCCCTGGTCCACCTAAACTGACACGCCGGGCATGGAGAGCATTAATCAGAGAAGCAGCCAAGAGGCCCATATTAACTCTGGAGGAGCTGCAGAGATCCACAGCTCAGGTAGGAGAATCTGTCCACAGGACAACTATTAGTCGTGCACTTCACAAATCTGGCCTTTATGGAAGAGTGGCAGGAAGAAAGCCATTAATGAAAGAAAGCCATAAGAAGTCCTGTTTGCAGTTTGCTGTGTCGCCCACTCCATGTGGGGGACACAGCAAACACGTGGAAAAAGGTGCTCTGGTCAGATAAGACCAAAATTATACTTTTTGGCCTAAAAGCAAAACGCTATGTGTGGCAGAAAACTAACACTGCACATCACCCTGAACACACCATCCCCACTGTGAAACATGGTGGTGGCAGCATCATGTTGTGGGGAAGCTTTTCTTCAGCAGGGACAGGGAAGCTGGTCAGAGTTGATGGGAAGATGGATGGAGCCAAATACAGGGCAATCTTAGAAGATAACCTGTTACAGTCTGGGGCGAATGCTCACCTTCTAGCAGGACAACGGCCCTAAACATACAGCAAATCAAAGCAAATTCATGTGTTAGAATGGCCTAGTCAAAGTCCTGACATAAATCCAATTAAGAATCTGTGGCAAAACTTGAAAGTTGCTGTTCACAGACGCAGTGGTGTATTTAGGTTTTGTGCTGCCCTAGGCCTGACTGAGCTTGCGCACCCCCTAATTTAAATATGCCCCACCCCTTCCTGTCATGGCCACACCACTTTCTTTTAAAGATCCGCCCTGTCATCTTCATTGGAGGAGGACAGAGGGACGCCGCGGGAAGAGGACAGAGAGGCATGCGGCATCTTTTCATTTGGGGGGTAAGGGGATATGTGCTAGTTGCTTTGGGAGGGGAGGATCAGACCCCCCCCCACTAGCACATATCCTCTCCCCTCCCAAAGCACCCAGCACATATCCCCTTACCCCCCTTCCCCTCATCCATGTGTGCATCTGTTATCTGCCCCCCTTCCCGGTTACTGTGTCCCCCTCCACTGTAAACTATACACAGACCTCAGACCGGCAGCGCGGCTCTTGCACTGAAGTCGTGTCCCTCCTCTGTGGCTCCTTCTCCTCCTGGCTGTGTACACTAGAACATTGGAGCCGAGAAGGAGAAGGAGCTGAGGAGTGTGTGTGGCTGACAGTGGGGAGAGAGGTGGCGGCTGCTACGGAAAGCCGATCGCCGCTTGTGGGACCCCAGGTGGCAGATGTCCTGGGTGCCCACGCTAGCGCACTCTGGCTGCCAGTTACCGAAGCTCAGTGCCAGAACTTGTTGTGGGCTCCGGGACAGTGGCGTCACTAGGTTTGGTGTCACCTGGAGCTGTAAAAATTGTGTCCCCCCCTTAATTTTTGGACTGGAGGCCCAGCGTTGGAGCTCATTGTGGCGGTCAACAAGGCCTAGAGGATATCAGGTTAGGCACTTCCTAATGGCTCAGTCCCTGGGAACAGTAATGGATAATGGGCAACAGGCTCTCTTACCAGACCCAATGAAACCGCAACAGTGATCCCTCCAGCTGGACGTTCGCTCACTCTGGGTTGCCCAGGCGGACTCTGGTCAGTAGTGTACCAGGTCTGTACCCTGGCAGTGGCTTTATCTTTCTCCCCCTCTGGTGGTGCGGGTACAGCGTGGCTCTCTCTTTGGTGGTGCGGGAACAGTGTGGCTGGCTCTCTGGTGGTGCAGGTACAGCGTGGCTCTCTGGTGGTGCGGGTACAGCGTGGCTCTCTGGTGGTGCGGGTACAGCGTGGCTCTCTGGTGGTGCGGGTACAGCGTGGCTCTCTGGTGGTGTGGGTACAGCGTGGCTCTCTGGTGGTGCGGGTACAACGTGACTCTCTGGTGGTGCGGGTACAACGTGGCTCTCTGGTGGTGCGGGTACAGCATGGCTCTCTGGTGGTGCGGGTACAGCGTGGCTCTCTGGTGGTGCGGGTACAGCGTGTCTCTGGTGGTGCGGGTACAGCGTGGCTCTCTGGTGGTGCGGGTACAACGTGGCTCTCTGGTGGTGCGGGTACAGCGTGGCTCTCTGGTGGTGCGGGTACAGCGTGGCTCTCTGGTGGTGCGGGTACAGCGTGTCTCTGGTGGTGCGGGTACAGCGTGGCTCTCTGGTGGTGCGGGTACAGCGTGGCTCTCTGGTGGTGCGGGTACAGCGTGGCTCTTTTTCTCCTCTAACACCCCCTCCCCCTCAGCAGAGTGCATGCATGCTGGGGGCTGTAGCATGTCTGTTGACACACAGGGCCGCCATTCTTCAGGGACTATTTTCCCATGATGCCCCCAGAGTCTTCTGATTGGCCCTCTGCTGTGGCCAATCATGGGGAGGAAAACAGCGGTCAGGAAGCTGGGCGGCGGCATGGTGAAACCAATTAGAGCCGCTCTCTCTCTCTTCTCCCTTCAGCTGACAGAAAGGGGAGGGGGGGCGAGCGGGGGAGATACACAGACAGCCCGCATCTCTCCTCTCCCTGTCACAGCGCTGCTGATCCATTTGCCAGAGAACTCCCCCGCTCGCCCCCCCTCCCCTTTCTGTCAGCTGAAGGGAGAAGAGAGAGAGAGCGGCTCTAATTGATTTCGCTGTGCCGCCGCCCAGCTGTTTTCCTCCCCATGATTGGCCACAGCAGAGGGCCAATCAGAGACAGATTTACAGCTTTACGGAGGGGCGGCTTGACAGTTCTTACTTTAACTACTTTCTAGCCCCCTCCGCACACGCACTGCTAAGCTGTACTCCCCAGATGGTGGCCCTGCTGTGCGGGAAGAAGGCGCCGCTGCCATTTTCGGGGGGGGGCGGCTTTTTGCCGCCCCCCTGCACAGTGCCGCCCTAGGCCTGGGCCTTGTTGGCCTAGGCCAAGACACAGCACTGCACAGACGCTCTCCATCCAATCTGACAGAGTTTGAGCTATTTTGCAAAGAAGAATGGGCAAAAATTTCACTCTCTAGATGTGCAAAGCTGGTAGAGACATCCCCAAAAAGACTTACAGCTGTAATTGCAGTGAAAGGTGGTTCTACAAAGTATTGACTCAGGGGGGCTGAATACAAAATTCACGCCACACTTTTCACATATTTATTTGTAAAAAATGTTGAAAACCATTTATAATGTTCCTTCTACTTCTCAATTATGTGCCACTTTGTGTTGGTCTATCACATAAAATCCCAATGAAATACATTTATGTTTTTGGTTGTAACATGACAAAATGTGGAAAAGTTCAAGGGGTATGAATACTTTTTCAAGGTACTGTGTGTATATATATATATATATATATATATATATATATATATATATATATATATATATGTACAGCCTGACACTATTAGGGCTCTTTTAGATTTGTAGTTGGGGGGGCATTAACACATTGTTTAGCCAAGTTTTTAGCACCCCTTAAGCTGTAAAGGCAGCAGATAGAGGTGTTCACATGACACGATAGCAATGCTTTGCTTCGTGTCTGCAACAAAAATTTCTCACTCAAACAAATATAGAAATGCCACAAACGGCCAACAATTGCGTGTAATCCACGTGGTTGCGGGACCTTGATGCAGCATTAAGGCTATGTGTGGCAAGTTTACCATGTTTCTGAATGCAGATCCCTTTTCAGAGGCATGGAAAACTTGCAATTTGACAATTGGTGAAGAGGGATATGACACCCCCTCTCCACCTGTTGTAACCACATAAATGCCTCACCAGTGCACCACAACCACTTGCATTACACAAAGTTGCAGGGCATGTGTGGCGCTTCCCCATTTGTTTGAATGGGTAATGTTTGGGTACTGCCCACGACGAATGCCACAGAAGCAAAGTATCACAACCATAGCGTATAAATATATCCATCTTTGGGGCTTTTTAGGTTTTAAAGGCTCAAGGTTTTTTACCTTCATGCATTCTAGTGTGCAGCGCCACCCCCCTAATACTCACCTGAGCTCCCACTTGATCCAGCGATAGGCATGAGAGCGGAGCTTCTCCCAGGTCTCTCATTGGCTAAGACAGCAGCGAGAGCCATTGTGACACGTACCTTGGAGGTGAGCCTGACATGCAGAGGGAGACCTCTCGTATGGCTCTGGTTCCGGGATCACTGGAGTGGGAACAGTGACCCTCGGAGCACAGCTGAGTAGGAGAGCCTGCAGGGTCCGCTTGACTGAGACAGGAACAGGCTTGGTAGCTGCGGATGCAGGAATGCTGAGAAGTAGCAGACAGGTGCGCACAGATGCAGGACTGTAGGCAGGTGCGCATGGATGCAGGACTTGCAGGCAGGTGCACACAGATGCAGGACTTGTAGGCAGGCACGCATGACAGCAGGCAAAAGCAGGGTCAGACAAGCCAGGTCACAGCAGCGGATCAATCAGACAGAAGCAGCAGGCAGAGAATGGTCAAGTCCCGGCAGAATCGGCAACAGGAGATCAAACAGGAACACAGAGCAGGTCAAAGGCAAGCCAAGGGGTCAGGACTGGAGACAGCAACGAGGTCAGGAGAAGCCGGGTAACACTGGAGCAGATGCAGGTTCAGGATCGGGTACAGGATGAGCTGCAGATCAGACAGCAAGGATGCATTCTGGAGAGGCCCCTTTTAAAGATCACTGGGCGCCAAAGCTGTGTTACTGTGCGCGTGTCAGCGATCTGCGCACGCACATGCGCATTGGCGCGCGTCTATTCACTGCTGAATGCCTATGGACTGGAACACATCCCAATGGACCCGTGCGCCCGCGGCCAGTTGCAGAGCCATGCGCAGTATGTCCATGACACATTGGCTCCTGCTACTGTCATTCACAGCCAGTGGACCAATGCGGAGAGAGCAGGGGGGAGGGCCGAGCTGTGGCTTTACGGGGTTGATTTACTAAAGTCCAATTTACTGTGCACTTTTTTGTTATGGTTCACCAATGGCTATTTTTATGAACTGCCTAAACTTTATTTTTACGCTATGCCTGTAATTCCACGTTGACATCAAGCCAGCAGAAGGCACTGTTGTACAACTAGTGATTTTTTCAATCATCTGATGCAGAATTGGAATCTGAGGCACAGGAACAATAAAGGGATCTGAAGCAGAATATCTGTCTCAGCAGCTTATGATAAAAACATTAACCACATAGGTCCCCAGAACCATGGAAAGCAGGAAGCTCACATATGCAAATGTTGACATTCTCTGTAGAAGGGCTGGGGGCTGATCCACCTCCACCACAAACTTCTCAGTGGAGACTGACCATCAATTAAAGTAGATGTAAACCCAACCACCAAAATTTCATATTTACTTTAAAGTCTATAGTTATTTTCAATATTTGTAAAACCACGGCTTTCATTATAATAACACCTGCTGATCCTGTCATGAAGATGTCATGTCCTGTCATGAAGATCATTGGTCAGGCCCTTCCTGGTATAGGGTTACAGTGGTCTGCCATTGTGTCATATAGGCTTTAACATCTTGATGTAATTTCAGATGTCTTGTGCAGACACTTCCTGTTATGGTGTACAGTGCCGGCCCGTCCATTAGGGGCGCACGGGCACGGCTCCCCCTCTCCATGTGTCCGGCCCCCCTAATCTATATGCAGGGCCCCGGACGCATGGATTCCAATAGGGTTGTTATTTTTAAGCATGTGATTAGAGCCAGAGCCTCTAATAGGCTTCAAAGAATGGTGGGCTCGGGGAGCAGATCACTGTATGGTCCACTGTATGGTCTTGGCCACCATTCTGCAGCTCAGTTTCAGGGTCTTGGCAATCTTCTTATAGCCTAGGCCATCTTTATGTAGAGCAACAATTCTTTTTTTCAGCTCCTCAGGGAGTTCTTTGCCATGAGGTGTCATGTGGAACTTCCAGTGACCAGTATGAGAGAGTGAGAGTGATAACACCAAATTTAATACACCTGCTCTCCATTCACACCTGAGACCTTGTAACACTAATGAGTCACATGACACGGGGAGGGAAAATGGCTAATTGGGCCCAATTTGGACATTTTCACTTAGGGATGTACTAACTTTTGGTGCCAGCGGTTTAGACATTAATGGCTGTGTGTTGAGTTATTTTGAGTGGACAGCAAATTTACACTGTTATACAAGCTGTACACTCACTACTTTACATTGTAGCAAAGTGTCATTTCTTCAGTGTTGTCACATGAAAAGATATAATAAAATATTTACAAAAATGTGAGGGGTGTACTCACTTTTATGAGATACTGTATATTAATTTGCTATTATCACACAACTCTTTCCAAATTGTTTTCTGTCACACAGGCTTCTATGGAATGCTACAAGTGTCATTTCAATGTTCCATTTACATGGGCATAATCCACTGTTGTCACCTTCTGGAAACCCACCCTGAGAAATGCTGTGCAACTATCACCGGAGTACATGTAGCTAGGAGTGGGCTGCAAGAGGTTAGCAGAACTGAGATGCAACAAAGTATGACAAAAAAGGTGAATTTAGTAGACTGCAGAAAACAAATAACCATTGTTTGTAGTATATGGTATCTCAAAGAGATGTATGGGGTATATAAAAAAAAAAAACCTTGCATCAATCTAATGCTGCACTTGTCCCCCTCCACCAGAACTGAGCGTTCAAACACTGCTGATCTCTCAGTTCTCCCCTCCACTCTGAGCAGAGAGCCATGACTGTAGGGGCTGCTGAGTGTAGTGGTCCGTCTGTCACCCTGCCCAGCCAGGCACACAATTTCAAGCATCCAGAGATATGAAAAAGTCCTTGCACTTGTTTTTTTGTATTTTATTGAGGGGAATTTAACTTGGATAAAGACAGGGAAATCAGGAGATGCCCACATAACTGAAAGTCAATGTTGGGACCAACTATATACATCCACAGTATATACAATCTCCTCTCTTCCTCCAGCACATCACTTGCTTGCACTTCCCGGACCAGCTAGCACTGAATGGCAGGCCTGACACTGGCTCAGTCAGGCCTAAAGCAGATGCCCTTTGCAAGCAGGGACCGCGGGCCCCTATGGTGTAGCAAAAATATAGAAAGTCCCAGTGCTAGCTGTCCCCATGGCTACTGCTCCCGGTACCACCTCTTCAGGCACTGCCAGCCCTCCTGGCTGCATCTGCCCCTATCCACTGCCGGTGCCACCACAATCCTCTAGACTGGTTCTGCACCCATCCCAGACTGCTCCATCTCAGCTACCCGCTGTACTTCTCTTCAAGCATTACTTACAGCTACCCGCCGTACTCCTTCAAGCTTTATTTACAGCTACCCGCTGTATTTCGTGGATGAGTTCTGTCCTGAAGCTTTCCCAGCTACTTCACTGTCCCTGGCTGATGAAGAGTCTCCTCTGGTATTCCTTCAGAACTCCATCCCTTTGCACCTGCCTCTGGCAACAAGAGTGGTTGACCCTCTGGCAACTTCTTCTCCTTTGCCTCCAGGCAATGATCAGGCTCCCCTCAGGCCGAGCCCCTTTACACGTGGTTAGGCCCCAGGCTTCAGGCCTACACCTCAGCTGCTGCTCCACACACACTCACCCAGGCCACAGCCCAGGTGGAAAAGAACCCCAATCACCTGACTCTCTCTAAATAAATAGTCTATCCCAGCAGCCTCAGCCAAATAAACTCCTGCTAATTGGCTGAAAAAAACATATTCACTCATAACCTGAATTCACTTTAATCTATCATACTAATGCCAAAGGTAACAGTGCTCCCTATTGACAAAAGAGAGAAATCACAGTTAAACCCATCTCATCTGCTTTAGGCCCGACTAAGCCAGTATCAGGCCTGCCATTCAGTGCTAGGTGGTCCGGGAAGTGCAAGCAAGTGATGTGCTGGATAAAGAGAGGAGATTGTATATACTGTGGATGCATACCTTCCAACTTTTTGAGATGAGAATGAGGGACACTTATCAGCAAAAGCATGCAGGCATAGAACACACACCCTGCCACGCCCCCTTAAAGGAGAATTTAGAAAAAGATTCCTCAGAAATGGAACTTTAAATGGACGTCAGGCAGTAATGAGTATAAAATTAACAAAATGTATTGTGCAATACATACATTACAACATGAAAAACATATAGCCACTGATAAAAACATATGTATGGGAGGTAAGTATGGAAACCAGCTGGGGGAAGGAAGGAGGCTCGCAAATGGATTTCCGACGCGTTTCAATTACACATATATTGTGTGGATTTTCCTCAGGTACCATGCGGCCTTCAACACTCCAAATGCTGTGATTCCCAAACATAAAAACAATTTCACCAGCAGCAGAAAGACATTCAAGTACTGAGATTGAGGTACCAGGAGTGCCAACCCAGATATCATAGATCAGTCTGTGTTCCCAAGGTTGCTCTTAGTCATTAGAGAGGATTACTACAGTGGGTTGTGTCCAACTTATTTTTGAATAAAATATGTCTCATGGAGGGTGTAGCCAACCAGAGCAATGTTCCTGTATTGTGCTATGGAGCTGTGTCTAAACGGGATCATATTGGAAACTGCCCTGTAATTTTCATCTTCATGGCCACTGTCATTGTAAGTGGAATGGAGGTGTAAAGTCTGTCAGCTGCAATGCCATTTTCATTTTTCATGTTGTAATGTATGTATTGCACAATACATTTTGTAATTTTTATAATCATTACTGCCTGATGTCCATTTAAAGTCCCATTTCTGAGGAATATTTTTCTACTATCTGTTCCGGGATGGGACGCACAGGCAGTCTAGTCATTTAGATGAGGCAAAACCCCTTTTTCACATCTTAAAGTAGAATTGTACAAAAAAAGAAAAAAAACAAGATTGGTTAAACCCACAAGTGCTTTTTTACCACTACTATTCCTTTATATTGGCTTTTGGAATTTACAAATGCAGCAATTTAGAAATCAGATGAAAGGTTTAGTGCTGGAAAACACTTTTGATTAGATAAAAAGTGAATTTTAAAAACATCTATATAGATCAGACCAAAATGAGGGACAAATGAAGAGGAATGAGGGACAGAGGGACATTGCTCCAAATCAGGGACAGTCCCTCGAAATCAGGGACAGTTGGGAGCTATGTGGATGTACATAGTTGGTCCAACATTGACTTTCAATTATGTGGGCATCTCATAATTCCCCTATCTTTATCCAAGTTAAATTCCCCTCAAAAAAATACAAAAAAACAAGTGCAAGGACATTTTCATGTCTCTGGATGCTTGAAATTGTGTTCCTGGCTGGGCAGGGTGACAAACGGACCACTACACTCAGCAGCCCCTACAGTGATGGCTCTCTGCTCAGAGTGGAGGGGAGAACTGAGAGATCAGCGGTGTTTAAACGCTCAGTTCTGGTGGAGGGGGACAGATGCAGCATTAGCTTGATGCAAGGTTTTTTTTTTTTTTTTTTATATATATACCCCATACATCTCTTTGAGGTACCATATATTACAAACAATGTCAATTTGTTTTCTGAAGTCTACTAAATTCACCTTTTTTGTCATACTTTGTTGCATCTCAGTTCTGCTAAGCTCCTGCAGTCCACTCCTAGCTACATGTACTCCGGTGATAGCTGCACGGAATTTCTCAGGGTGGGTTTCCAGAAGGTGACAACAGTGGATTATGCCCATATAAATGGCACATTGAAATAGCACTTGTAGAGTTCTACAGAAGCCTGTGTGACAGAACACAATTTGGAAAGAGTTGTGTGACAGTAGCAAATGAATATATATTCAAGATCATGTTTTTTTTTGACAATTTTGACTGTCTACCTCTCATCATCACTTTGCACTTTGACTTTGCTGTCGGAATAGGTAAAAGAAAAATTGTCCCATGAATGCAAATTAGTTAGACCCCAGATCCCTCCAAGAAGAGTACCTGTCACCATCTATTATTGTTCCAAGGGATGTTTACATTCCTTGTGACAGCAATAAAAATGATCAGATTTTTTTTAAAGAGACAGTGTAAAAACAAATAAATAAATAAAATAAGATTTTTTTTTTTAAAACGCCGCCACCCAGCATGCTCGGGCACAAAAGAAAACGCATACATAAGTCGCGCCCGCAAATGTAAATGGTGTTCAAATCACACATGTGAGGTATCACTGCGATCATCAGAGTGATAGCAATAATTCTAGCAAAAGACCTCCTCTGTGACCCTAAACTGGTAACCGTTAAAAAAATTTAAAGCGTCGCCTATGGAGATTTTTAAATACCGTAGTTTGTCGTCATTCCACAAGTGTGCGGTATCTATTTACTCGGCGTGACATCATCTTTCACAATATACAAAAATAATTAGGCTAACTTTACTGATTAGTTTTTTAAAATTCAGTGAAGTATATTTTTTCCATAAAAATTGAGATTGAAAGACCGCTGCACAAATATCGTGTGACATAAAATATTGCAACAACCACCATTTTGTTCTCCAGAGTCTTTGCTAAAAAAAATATATATCATGTTTGGGGGTTCTAAGTAATTTTCTAGTAAAAAATACTGATTTTAACTTGTAAACAACAAGTGTCAGAAGTTGGCTTGGTCCAGAAGTGGTAAATGCACAGGCTATGTATGATGCAACATTTGCAACATTTACAAGGTAATATCTGGGCTTGCAAATGCATTGGGTGCCCAAAAAGTGGGTTTGAATGCCTTGCGGATATTAAGGAATATATTTAAATCATTTTTCTTGTGTACAAAGTTTAGTTTTAAATAAAAATGATATCTTTTTAGATTTTGTATTTTTCATTTAATGCTTATCTGAAAGGTAACATTTTTGATGTGATTTTCTCATGCATGCTTGCATTTTTTCATTACTGTAATCCATAAAAAGACATCTAGATTCTGTCACTAGTGTATAGAAGACAGTGTATTCATCAGTCCTTCTAAAATGCTAACGTGAACAGTTATTGTGATTAACTGTTGTTGCATCACAATAATAAAACTGATGGAACAGTATGGTAGAAATGAACTGGCAGGTTCCACCCCTGACACAGCCTGGTACAGTCTTAGCAAATGTTGGGCCATTTAGGGCTATCCCGGTGTACCACAGCAGGAGTGTCCAACCATCAAACATGTAACTGGTTTATGAACAATTTCCATGTATAGGGCAAAAACTTCCTACTGTGAAAAAGAGAAAAAGTTATACTCAGAGATGCTATGACCTGTCAATTTTTGGCGAAGTGACAATGTATCCTGTTAGCCCAACCCCTACTCTCCTTCACTGTCTCCTCACTCCATCAAAAATGTGGTCCTTTGTTCTAATGGAGGTTATGAAGGAGCTTATGAGCTCTCCCAGTGTGACAGTGCTTGGGTCTGAAGGCCAACCGATAGGCACAAATAATGTCATGTTGGGAAGTAAGGGTTATCACCCAGTGCCCACCGAGCTCTGACAGCATTCCACACTGAAGCCTACTCAGGGTGCACTCCTGCAGCAAGGAGATGGTAAGTATCCCTTGCTGCTGACATGGGGTAGACCATCAAGAAATACAGTAGACTACAGTCAGGTCCATAAATATTGGGACATCGACACAATTCTAATCTTTTTGGCTCTATACACCACCACAATGGATTTGAAATGAAACCTAACAAGATGTGCTTTAACCACTTGACGACCGCCTCACGCCGATTTACGTCGGCAAGGTGGCACGGACAGGCAAAATCACGTACATGTACGTGATTTGCCTTCCGCGGGTGGGGGGTCCGATCGGACCCCCCCCCCGGTGCCCGAGGCGGTCGTCTTTTCTCCCACGGCAATCGGAGATGAGGGGGAGGCCATCCGTTCGTGGCCCCCCCCTCGCGATCGCCGCCGGCCAATGAGAACATTCCTTTGCTGCTGTATGCTAAACAGCAGCAAAGGAAATGATGTCATCTCTCCTCGGCTCGGTAATTTCCGTTCCGGCCCGAGGAGAGAAGACAAGTGAGTGAGTGCACAACACACACACACACAGTAGAACATGCCAGGCACACAAAACACCCCGATCCCCCCCCCGATCGCCCCCCCGATCCCCCCCCAATCACCCCCCCCCCCGTCACAAACTGACACCAGCAGTTTTTTTTTTTTTTTTTTTTTTCTGATTACTGCATTGGTGTCAGTTTGTGACAGTTACAGTGTTGGGACAGTTAGTATTACCCCCCTGTAGGTCTAGGATACCCCCCTAACCCCCCCTAATAAAGTTTTAACCCCTTGATCACCCCCTGTCACCAGTGTCACTAAGCGATCCTTTTTCTGATCGCTGTATTAGTGTCGCTGGTGACGCTAGTTAGTGAGGTAAATATTTAGGTTCGCCGTCAGCGTTTTATAGCGACAGGGACCCCCATATACTATCTAATAAATGTTTTAACCCCTTGATTGCCCCCTAGTTAACCCTTTCACCACTGATCACCGTATAACTGTTACGGGTGACGCTGGTTAGTTTGTTTATTTTTTATAGTGTCAGGGCACCCGCCGTTTATTACCGAATAAAGGTTTAGCCCCCCGGTCGCCCGGCGGTGATATGCGTCGCCCCAGGCAGCGTCAGATTAGCGCCAGTACCGCTAACACCCACGCACGCAGCATACGCCTCCCTTAGTGGTATAGTATCTGAACGGATCAATATCTGATCTGATCAGATCTATACTAGCGTCCCCAGCAGTTTAGGGTTCCCAAAAACGCAGTGTTAGTGGGATCAGCCCAGATATCTGCTAGCACCTGCGTTTTGTCCCTCCGCCCGGCCCACCCAAGTGCAGTATCGATCGATCACTGTCACTTACAAAACACTAAACGCATAACTGCAGCGTTCGCAGAGTCAGGCCTGATCCCTGCGATCACTAACAGTTTTTTTGGTAGCATTTTGGTGAGCTGGCAAGCACCAGCCCCAGGCTGCGCCAGATTAGCGCCAGTACCACTGACACCCACGCACGTACCATACACCTCCCTTAGTGGTATAGTATCTGAACGGATCAATATCTGGTCCGATCAGATCTATACTAGCGTCCCCAGCAGTTTAGGGTTCCCAAAAATGCAGTGTTAGCGGGATCAGCCCAGATACCTGCTAGCACCTGCGTTGTGCCCCTCCGCCCGGTCCAGCCCAGCCCAGTCCACCCAAGTGCAGTATCGATCGATCACTGTCACTTACAAGGCACTAAACGCATAACTGCAGCGTTCGCAGAGTCAGGCCTGATCCCTGCGATCGCTAACAGTTTTTTTGGTAGCATTTTGGTGAACTAGCAAGCACCGGCCCCAGGCAGCGTCAGGTTAGCGCCAGTACCACTAACACCCACGCACGCAGCATACGCCTCCTTTAGTGGTATAGTATCTGAACGGATCAATATCTGATCCGATCAGATCTATACTAGCGTCCCCAGCAGTTTAGGGTTCCCAAAAACGCAGTGTTAGCGGGATCAGCCCAGATACCTGCTAGCACCTGCGTTTTGCCCCTCCACCCGGCCCAGCCCAGCCCACCCAAGTGCAGTATCGATCGATCACTGTCACTTACAAAACACTAAACGCATAACTGCAGCGTTTGCAGAGTCAGGCCTGATCCCTGCGATCGCTAACAGTTTTTTTGGAAGCTTTTTATTGAACTGGCAAGCACCAGCGGCCTAGTACACCCCGGTCGTAGTCAAACCAGCGCTGCAGTAACACTTGGTGACGTGGCGAGTCCCATAAGTGCAGTTCAAGCTGGTGAGGTGGCAAGCACAAGTAGTGTCCCGCTGCCACCAAAAAGACAAACACAGGCCCGTCATGCCCATAGTGCCCTTCCTGCTGCATTCGCCAATCCTAATTGGGAACACACCGCTTCTGCAGCGCCCGTACTTCCCCCATTCACATCCCCAACCAAATGCAGTCGGCTGCATGAGAGGCATTTTTATGTCCTCCCGAGTACCCCTACCCAACGAACCCCCCCAAAAAGATTTCGTGTCTGCAGCAAGCGCGGATATAGGCGTGACACCCGCTATTATTGTCCCTCCTGTCCTGACAATCCTGGTCTTTGCATTGGTGAATGTTTTGAACGCTACCATGCACTAGTTGAGTATTAGCGTAGGGTACAGCATTCCACAGACTAGGCACACTTTCACAGGGTCTCCCAAGATGCCATCGCATTTTGAGAGACCCGAACCTGGAACCGGTTACAGTTATAAAAGTTAGTTACAAAAAAAGTGTAAAAAAAAATATATATATATATAAAATTAAAAAAAATAGTTGTCGTTTTATTGTTCTCTCTCTCTATTCTCTCTCTCTATTGTTCTGCTCTTTTTTTACTGTATTCTATTCTGCAATGTTTTATTGTTATTGTTATTGTTATTATGTTTTATCATGTTTGTTTTTCAGGTATGTAATTATTTATACTTTACTGTTTACTGTGCTTTATTGTTAACCATTGTTAACCATTTTTTTGTCTTCAGGTACGCCATTCACGACTTTGAATGGTTATACCAGAATGATGCCTGCAGGTTTAGGTATCATCTTGGTATCATTTTTTTTCAGCCAGCGGTCGGCTTTCATGTAAAAGCAATCCTAGTTGCTAATTAGCCTCTAGACTGCTTTTACAAGCCATGGGAGGGAATGCCCCCCCCCCACCGTCTTCTGTGTTTTTCTCTGGCTCTCCTGTCTCAACAGGGAACCTGAGAATGCAGCCGGTGATTCAGCCAGCTGACCATAGAGCTGATCAGAGACCAGAGTGGCTCCAAACATCTCTATGGCCTAAGAAACCGGAAGCTACGATCATTTTATGACTTAGATTTCGCCGGATGTAAATAGCGCCATTGGGAAATTGGGGAAGCATTTTATCACACCGATCTTGGTGTCATCAGATGCTTTGAGGGCAGAGGAGAGATCTAGGGTCTAATAGACCCCAATTTTTTCAAAAAAGAGTACCTGTCACTACCTATTGCTATCATAGGGGATATTTGCATTCCCCGAGATAACAATAAAAATGATTAAAAAAAAAAAAATTAAAGGAACAGTTTAAAAATAAGATAAAAAAGCAAAAAAATAATAAAGAAAAAAAAAAAAAAAAAAAAAAAAAAAAAAGCACCCCTGTCGCCCCCTGCTCTCGCGCTAAGGCGAACGCAAACGGCGGTCTGTCGTCAAACGTAAACAGCAATTGCACCATGCATGTGAGGTATCGCCGCGAAGGTCAGATCGAGGGCAGTAATTTTTGCAGTAGACCTCCTCTGTAAATCTAAAGTGCTAACCTGTAAAGGCTTTTAAAGGCTTTTAAAAATGCATTTATTTTGTTGCCACTGCACGTTTGTGCGCAATTTTAAAGCATGTCATGTTTGGTATCCATGTACTCGGCCTAAGATCATCTTTTTTATTTCATCAAACATTTGGGCAATATAGTGTGTTTTAGTGCATTAAAATTTAAAAAAGTGTGTTTTTTCCCCAAAAAATGCGTTTGAAAAATCGCTGCGCAAATACTGTGTGAAAAAAAAAAATGAAACACCCACCATTTTAATCTGTAGGGCATTTGCTTTAAAAAAATATATAATGTTTGGGGGTTCAAAGTAATTTTTTTGCAAAAAAAAATAACTTTTTCATGTAAACAATGAGTGTCAGAAAGGGCTTTGTCTTCAAGTGGTTAGAAGAGTTGGTGATGTGTGACATAAGCTTCTAAATGTTGTGCATAAAATGCCAGGACAGTTCAAAACCCCCCCAAATGACCCCATTTTGGAAAGTAGACACCCCAAGCTATTTGCTGAGAGGCATGTCGAGTCCATGGAATATTTTACATTGCGACACAAGTTGCGTGAAAGAGGCAAATTTTTTTTTTTTTTTTTGCACAAAGTTGTCACTAAATGATATATTGCTCAAACATGCCATGGGAATATGTGAAATTACACCCCAAAATACATTCTGCTGCTTCTCCTGAGTACGGGGATACCACATGTGTGAGACTTTTTGGGAGCCTAGCCGCGTACGGGACCCCGAAAACCAAGCACCGCCTTCAGGCTTTCTAAGGGCGTGAATTTTTGATTTCCCTCTTCACTGCCTATCACAGTTTCGGAGGCCATGGAAAGCCCAGGTGGCAAAAAAAAACCCCAAATGACCCCATTTTGGAAAGTAGACACCCAAAGCTATTTGCTGAGAGGTATAGTGAGTATTTTGCAGACCTCACTTTTTGTCACAAAGTTTTGAAAATTGAAAAAAGAAAAAAAAAAAAGTTTTTTCTTGTCTTTCTTCATTTTCAAAAACAAATGAGAGCTGCAAAATACTCACCATGCCTCTCAGCAAATAGCTTGGGGTGTCTACTTTCCAAAATGGGGTCATTTGGGGGGGGGGTTTTGTGCCACCTGGGCATTCCATGGCCTCTGAAACTGTGATAGGCAGTGAAGAGTGAAATCAAAAATTTACACCCTTAGAAATCCTGAAGGCGGTGCTTGGTTTTCGGGGCCCCGTACGCGGCTAAGCTCCCAAAAAGTCCCACACATGTGGTATCCCCATACTCAGGAGAAGCAGCTGAATGTATTTTGGGGTGCAATTCCACATAGGCCCATGGCCTGTGTGAGCAATATATCATTTAGTGACAACTTTTTGTAAATATTTTTTTTTTTTTTGTCATTATTCAATCACTTGGGACAAAAAAAATAAATATTCAATGGGTTCAACATGCCTCTCAGCAATTTCCTTGGGGTGTCTACTTTCCAAAATGGGGTCATTTGGGGGGGGGTTTGTACTGCCCTGCCATTTTAGCACCTCAAGAAATGACATAGGCAGTCATAAACTAAAAGCTGTGTAAATTACAGAAAATGTACCCTAGTTTTTAGACGCTATAACTTTTGCGCAAACCAATAAATATATGCTTATTGACATTTTTTTTACCAAAGACATGTGGCCGAATACATTTTGGCCTAAATGTATGACTAAAATTTAGTTTATTGGATTTTTTTTATAACAAAAAGTAGAAAATATCGTTTTTTTTAAAAATTTTCGGTCTTTTTCCGTTTATAGCGCAAAAAATAAAAACTGCAGAGGTGATCAAATACCATCAAAAGAAAGCTCTATTTGTGGGAAGAAAAGGACGCAAATTTAGTTTAGGTACAGCATTGCATGACCGCGCAATTAGCAGTTAAAGCGACGCAGTGCCAAATTGGAAAAAGACCTCTGGTCCTTAGGCAGCATAATGGTCCGGGGCTCAAGTGGTTAACTACAGACTTTCACCTTTAATTTGAGGGCATTTACATCCAAATCAGGTGAACAGTGTAGGAATTACAACAGTTTGTATATGTGCCTCCCACTTTTTAAGGGACCAAAAAGTAATGGGACAATTGGCTGCTCAGCTGTTCCATGGCCAGGTGTGTGTTATTCCCTCATTATCCCATTTACAAGGAGCAGATAAAAGGTCCAGAGTTCATTTCAAGTGTGCTATTTGCATTTGGAATCTGTTGCTGTCAACTCTCAATATGAGATCCAAAGAGCTGTCACTATCAGTGAAGCAAGCCATCATTAGGCTGAAAAAACAAAGCAAACCCATCAGAGAGATAGCAAAAACATTAGGTGTGGCCAAATCAACTGTTTGGAACATCCTTAAAAAGAAAGAACGCATCGGTGAGCTCGGCAACACCAAAAGACCTGGAAGACCACGGAAAACAACTGTGGTGGATGATCAAAGAATTCTTTCCCTGGTGAAGAAAACACCCTTCACAACAGTTGGCCAGATCAAGAACACTCTCCAGGAGGTAGGTGTATGTGTGTCAAAGTCAACAATCAAGAGAAGACTTCACCAGAGTGAATACAGAGGGTTCACCACAAGATGTAAACCATTGGTGAGCCTCAAAAACAGAAAGGCCAGATTAGAGTTTGCCAAACATCATCTAAGAAAGCCTTCACAGTTCTGGAACAACATCCTATGGACAGATGAGACCAAAATCAACTTGTACCAGAGTGATGGGAAGAGAAGAGTATGGAGAAGGAAAGGAACTGCTCATGATACAAAGCATACCACCTCATCAATGAAGCATGATGGTGTTAGCGTCATGGCGTGGGCATGTATCGCTGCCAATGGAACTGGTTCTCTTATATTTATTGATGATGTGACTGCTGACAAAAGCAGCAGGATGAATTCTGAAGTGTTTCGGGCAATATTATCTGCTCATATTCAGCAAAATGCTTCAGAACTCATTGGATGGCGCTTCACAGTGCAGATGGACAATGACCCGAAGCAAACTGCGAAAGCAACCAAAGAGTTTTTTAAGAGAAAGAAATGGAATGTTATGCAATGGCCAAGTCAATCACCTGACCTGAATCCGATTGAGCATGCATTTCACTTGCTGAAGACAAAACTGAAGGGAAAATGCCCCAAGAACAAGCAGGAACTGAAGACAATTGCAGTAGAGGCCTGGCAGAGCATCACCAGGGATGAAACCCAGCGTCTGGTGATGTCTATGCATTCCAGACTTCAGGCTGTAATTGACTGCAAAGGATTTGCAACCAAGTATTAAAAAGTGAAAGTTTGATGGATGATTGTTAATCTGTCCCATTACTTTTGGTCCCTTAAAAAGTGGGAGGCACATATACAAACTGTTGTAATTCCTACACGGTTCACCTGATTTGATGTAAATACCTTCAAATTAAAGCAGAAAGTCTGCAGTTAAAGCAGACCTTGTTAGTTTAATTTCAAATCCATTGTAGTGGTGTATAGAGCCAAAAGATTAGAATTGTGTCGATGTACCAATATTTATGGATCTCATTGTATACATTATACTTGACTCTGATGTTGTCCACCTGGGAATTTTGGGTGTTTTCGCTAACCTTTGTGAGTCCTATTCTCCTGTAACATTCTCCATATTTAACATAAATGTAAAAAGTCTGCAGAGAGAATGGAAACCTCTCATAATGAACCTAGTAGGTTAGCAGAACTGGTAACTTAGTGCACAAATCTACCCAAGAGGGACCTCAAAAAGTAGAAGAAACTGGCAGTTGTTTACTTTTATCACAAAGATCTGAAAAAGAAGGGTTTACATGGACTTACACTTTAAAACAATAACACACATCAGATTATTTAGATAAAGTTGTTTGAATTAACATGTAAAAATGTAATAATATAGATAGTATTTAAACCTTGCCCTGGTTGGGATTGTGGTACTCCAGAGAGACACTTGCCTTGGGCAATGTGCTGTAGAGGGATGTCAACTGGAAGGGCGGATGTCCTGCCTTTGCATTGCCCAGCCAACTCTGGCACTGTGCAGGACCAGACTGACTTGTTAAACTGATAGCTCAGCCTTGCACAGTACACATGGAAATTGCAGCCAGTGCTGGGATAAGGTCATCTAGAGCCCAGGGCGAACTCACCTTCCCCCATTTCCAAACTGTGCCCCCCCCCCATCCTTCCCTAAGATGTATGAGCATTATTTGTCAGCAAAAATCCACCCCCTACCCAAAAAAAAAAAACATTGAGCACTTATCTGCATGATTACCCTCTAAGCATAAATTCCACCTCTTCCCAGTACAAATCTGCCCCCTGCAGAAATCCCCTGTCAGGTCACCTTGAGGCTAGGTGACAGATGCACTCTGTAGGAGTCGAAAGTGCACCGCTAGGTAGTGGACCCTAGGACTGACTGCTGCGGATTGAACCCTGGGAGGTTCAGGAAGCAGGTCTACTGGATCACTAACACAGATCCCACTGGGAGCTAGAGCATAGATTCCCCAGGGCGCGGAGTCTAAGAGCCAGCAGGTGTTCACCAGAGCCTAGTGGTGAGGATGGACTGAGCTGCAGTCTGGCTCCAGGTCGCGGCCCCCAGGGTCTCACAGCTCAAGCTCACGGCAGACTACAGGAGAAGAGGAAGGGGGCAGCAGGCTGGAACAACAAGGAAAGTAAGGGATAAGCCAAATGTCAGGGCGACAAGCAGACAAGGATAAACATAACACGCCAAAGGTCAGGGTCTCAAGCAGACAGGGAAAGTCAGGAACAGGCCAAAGTCGGTAACTGGAATCAGACATAGGAAACACAGCAAGTACACACAAAGCTAACACACAATGGTTAATCAGCACTGCTGGCTTGCAGTGCACAGATTAATATAGGGTTCCCTGATAGGGCCTGGGGTGGGCCCATGCTTAGAGGAGAGGTTATAAAACCAGCCAGGTGTAAGTGGCTGGCCTCTTAGTCTGAACACATGAGGAGAAGGTAAGCTGACAGAGAAAGATTACTGCATAACCATGACATCCCCCCTCCTAGCACAAATCTTTGCCCCCTTCCCCCCCCCCAAAAAAATATGCCTCCTAGTACAAATCCTCTACCCCTCCAAGTACACATTCACCCCCTGAAGTAATTGGTACAATAAATATTATTTGAGGGTGGTTACGGATTCCCTCTATTGCATATATGTATTAACTTGTCTATTCCCCTAGTTAGCTAGTCTATTAAAACCCTGAAAAGCACAATGATATAAGGTTAGCTATGAAAACAAACACACTGCTTAGTAAAACAATGTCTTATTTATTTCCCAAGAAAATAGGAATATGCTAGCATGGAAATACTATACAGAATTATACAGAGTATATGACAAAAGAACATCAAAGATACTTATCACAATGCTTTCCTCAAGATATTGTTTGGTCGGCTGGGCTCAGGATGGCAAAAGAGAGAGCCATGCGGCTCAGAGAGCCAAGAGCGAAAAGGATAGCGAGATGAAGCTCTCTGACTCGTTCAGTCCTTTTATACTTCAATCATACATCATCCAGACCCAACCCCATTGCCATCCCATCTAGACTTTTGACAAATCACAGTACTTACGGGGCAGTCTTCCTCAATATATTATATTATTGTCTGTCCTGCTGTATTGAACTCTAGGGGCAGCATTGTCCATGTCTATGTATCCTGGTCAATCTTCAATGCCTTTGATCTTTTGATCTTCTGTAGCAGAGGTCCCTTTCAAGCTTGCTTGCATAGAGTTATAACAACAGACGGACCGGGGCCAAGCGTTGTTCAGCCTTGATGGAGGCCTGATCTCTTCTTGCAGATGTGCTACAAAGCGTTGATGTGCAACTCGTTACATTACAAACCTGGTATCAACCAGGAAGAACATCAGACCTTTACCCTTTAAAGCCATGGAACTGCAAGTATCAGCATGGCTGATCTTTGGGAATAGCTAACAGATATGTAGCAGATCTATGACAGATCCAATTCAAACCCTGGATAATACCAAAACGCTGTTACCAATAAACGCAGTAGCATTGACAGAGAAGCTCCAGAAATATGACACTAGATTATGTTGCCTTACAACCCCCCCCCCCAAGTCCCGCTCTTACCAGAAGTCCCCCCCCCCCGCAAATTTCCTCTTATAGCACAAATACCCCCTCCATCATCCCCCCCAAAAAAGAACAAATTAGCCCTCCTAGCATAATTCTCCCCCCCACCCTATCACCTCTTCTAGCACAGAGCCCCCAAATCCCCCTCCTAGCACATATCCTCTTCCCCGGCCCCCCTCCCAACACACATCCCCCTAAATCCCAACTCCTAGCACACCCCACAAATTTTCCTCCTAAAACAATTCGTATGCCTTGCCACTCCTCAAATTTCGCCACCCAACCCACCCCCCCACCAATATCCTTGCAGCACCCCCTCCCACCTCACATGATACCACAATGCCCAGGGCAGCCGCCCCTTCTGCCCACCGCTTGTCCTGGCCCTGATTGCAGCCAGGCCCGGATTTACTCCCTTTGCCGCCCCAAGGCCGGGTCCTTCAATGCCGCCCCCCCCCCCACACACACACATACACACACACCACGTCCTTTATCGATGACTTCTACAATAGATCAATTAAAAATATATCTCCATACACGAGAACACTGAAAAAAACTGGCTTTAATTGTACAGACTAAAAATACTTCAGGGGAAGCGCGCAAGGGGTAAGGATTTTTCGCAGGCAAATTTTCAAGGCAATAGCTGGTGTTAGTGCTTCAATCATCCCCGGCACCATGGTTGTTATGGTGTCAGGATAATTGAAACACGTTATTTCTATCATTACATTGTAATATAAACTGAAATAGTTCAACTCACCATAATGCAGAATCATTGGGAGCCCTGAGCGTGTCACTTGCCACTATCTCTTGTCACTTGCCACTATGCCTGCCACCAGATGGGGATGTCACTTGCTACGCTGCCTGCCACCAGATGGGGATGTCACTTGCCACTATGCCTGCCACCAGATGGGGATGTCACTTGCCACTATGCTTGCCACCAGATGGGGATGTCACTTGCCACGCTGCCTGCCACCAGATGGGGATGTCACTTGCCACTATGCCTGCCACCAGATGGAGATGTCACTTGCCACGCTGCCTGCCACCAGATGGGGATGTCACTTGCCACGCTGCCTGCCACCAGATGGGGATGTCACTTGCCACGCTGCCTGCCACCAGATGGGGATGTCACTTGCTACGCTGCCTGCCACCAGATGGAGATGTCACTTGCCACGCTGCCTGCCACCAAATGGGGATGTCACTTGCCACGCTGCCTGCCACCAGATGAGGATGTCACTTGCCACGCTGCCTGCCACAATGGGGATGTCACTTGCCACGCTGCCTGCCACCAGATGGGGATGTCACTTGCCATGCTGCCTGCCACGATGGGGATGTCACTTGCCACGCTGCCTGCCACCAGATGGGGATGTCACTTGCCACGCTGCCTGCTACCAGAAGGAGATGTCCCTTGCCACGCTGCCTGCCACCAGATGGGGATGTCACTTGCCACCATGCCTGCCACCAGATGGGGATGTCACTTGCCACCATGCCTGCCACCAGATGGGGATGTCACTTGCCACCATGCCTGCCACCAGATGGGGATGTCACTTGCCACTATGCCTACCACCAGATGGGGATGTCACTTGCCATGCTCCCTGCCACCAGATGGGGATGTCACTTGCCACCAGATTGGGATGTCCCTTGCCATGCTGCCTGCCATCAGAAGGAGGAGGGCGGAACAGCGGTGCGGGCAATGAGAGATGTCATCTCTCTCCCCCGCTGCTGCACCGCTGACATTACTAGCTACTCTCGATTTTTTTAAAAATGGCACCGGGCGGTGCAATCACGCTACTGCGCATGCGCCGCCCGGCTGAGCGCTTACGAGCTTTCCTGAGCACGGCCGGCTTCGGAACGGCGCATGCACAGTTGCATGGTCAGCTCGCGGCCATCTTTTCTATGGGCACTGGTGCCCATAATAGACTTTAATGGGCAGCACGAAAGGGGGGGCGGCCGCGAAGTCGCTGCAGGAGCGGCGCCGCCCCTACACCACTGCCACCCCGAGGCCTGGCCTCGGTGGCCTTGTGGCAAATCCGGCCCTGATTGCAGCTCTCTCTGTGCAACCACTTGGCTCCTCTGTCAATGTGCATTCTGCCTGCTCAATATCAGACGCTCTGTCTTCTGCCGGTAAACAGAGCACACTGAGACACACTGTCACAGAGCTCCTATGATTGCAAAGACTGCAAAGACAGAGCTGCGTTCTCCCTGTTTAATCTGCAGGACTGAGCTATCAGTTTGATGGCTCAGATTGTGACCAGCATTCATTTATGTATGAAAGCCCCTACTGTACCTTCTATTCATAAATTATTCATGTGTAAATGAAAATAATATCGAAAGAAATGGTGCTTTCTAAAGAGCGATCCGTGTTCGGAGGCAGTGAGGAGCGTGCCACAACTGTGTGCATTGCATATGGTTCCATGGTGCTTGCAGAGTGGCCCCATTCACTTGAAAGTGACAGAGGTCATAATGCCTGCCACGGCCTTGGAGCAAAGTGGCAAGTGTACAGCCCTGGCCACGGCCTCTGCAATTAAAGGGTGTAGCAGTTTGGGGTCTGGTAAAAGTGCTAGTGTTAAGAAGCTCTTAAAGTGTATATATGGTCAAAATGTGAAATCATTACACTCATTTCCACATTGTATGCGACAGGGGTTATAATTTTTTTCCTGCAGCTGCAGCATATCTACAACCCTGTACGGGTTTATCAACCCTTTATGGCTGCCTTTATTTTTTTGTCCCCATTAGGGTGTACACAGGTGCAGTCTATTATCTCCACTGTAGGTGGCGTTCAACCGCAGCATATTTGTAGTAGGAGGAGAAGTCAAGAGGAACAGGGTTTCTCTATGGTTTCCTGGGTCACTGGGGAAGTTATCCAATTGGATGCTGCTGCCCCATGTGACTCTGGCAGCCATCTTGAGTGAGGCAGAGACTATTTAAGGACTGATTAGCCTCTGGATCACGTTTACAGGCAGCAGAAGGGGTGCCCCCCCACCACCACTCACCAGTGACTCTCCCTCCCAGGAGAGCCCAGGATTCGATCCGGCTGTTCCATCGGCTGATCATGGAGCTGATCTGAAATTGCAAGGTCTCCAAACATTTCGATGGTCTAGGAGACCAGAAGCAACGAGTCTTCGTCATGTCCAGTTAGGGCAGATGTAAACAGAGCCATTTTTTTTTTTAGAAAGCATGAGATCAATGTTTTTTTTTTTTTTATCTCAGGGCAGGGGAGAGATCTGGGGTCTTATAAAACCCAGATATCTACATAATGAGTACCTGTCACTGCCTATTACTGTCACAAGAGATGTTTACATTGCTTGTGACAGCAATAAAAGTGATAAAAAAATGTAAAGGGACAGTGTAAAAATGTTTTAATAACATATATGATGAAAACATTTTTAAAGCGCCCCTGTTCCTCTGTACGCGCACACAGAGGCAAAGTCATACATAGATCGTACACACATATGTAAATGGTGTTTGCACCACGCGTGAAGTTTCGCCACCAACGTTAGAGCAATAAATCTAGCTCTGGACCTCCTTTGTAACTCTCAACTGGTAACCTGTAAAACATGTTTATGCCTATGGAGATTTTTAAGTATTGTAGTTTGTTGCTATTTCACAAGCGTGCGCAATTTTAATGCTGATCTATTTACTTGGCGTAACATCATCTTTTATATTTTACAAAAAATATTGGGTTATATATTGTGTTTTATTTGCATTAAAATTAATTAACGTGTATTTTTTTCCCCCAAAAAATTGTGTTTGAAAAACCGCTGCGCAAATATCATGTGACATACAAAGTTGCAACAACCACCATTTTATTCTCTGTGGCATCTGCTAATATATATATTGTTTGGGGGTTCTAAGTAGTTTTCTGGCAAAAAATACAGATTTTTACTTGTAAACAAAAAGTATCGGAAAAGGCTGGGTCTTCAAGCTTCATTGAATTTTCTTTCAAGATTAAATCAATAATATTTTGATACGTTGTCACAGGGTTCTTAAATGGCATGGTGCCCATAGGCTGGTGCCTACTCTGCCTATTTGGTATTCCACCACTGAATTCAGGCAATAAAAACTTGACTGGGGTTTTCACTTTTACCTACACTATCCAAAACCCCCCAAAAAAAAAGGTTTTGCCTTTACATACACTTTATGAACCCCTGCCGTAAATGAACCCAACTGTCATAATCCATTATTATTCTATCAGATTTCCAACCAGCTAATACTCCCAGTCCAATCAAGAGTTACATCTCCTGACATTTAACAAAGGTTCAGTGTTCCATGATTTTTACATGGTATGGATAAAGGAGAAAAAAAAAGCTATTTTGCCGTGAACACACAAGTAATCTCTTGCTCTGGAAAAGTCAAGGAAGCAAATGCCCCAGGGACCCTTTATGTAAATTCTCTCCCCCTTTAATATTACAGACATTAAAATCCTATCGGCAGGCATCCTATACGTTTGTAAGGATTTGCTGAGCACTTTCAGATCTGTGTAATATAAAACACGCAGCGCCCGCGGCCTTCTGGGGTACATGGCAGTCTATGAAATATAAGAATGTGTGATGATTTCATGCTCCGTCGTTAGAAATGGCGCACATGCTCCATTTTTTTTTTTCACAATCTCAGATCTTTCTTTTTAAACCCTTGCCAGTGCATCTGACTCCTTCGTCTCCCGCAGTTTATCGCATGGTTTGGAGTAAGGGAATACGGTGACAAAAACAGTCAGATGTCTGATGAAAGCCAGCACAGAAAAATGAATGCGAGGAAAAGTTTATTGCACCAACTCTCAGATTTATTTTAGGATTTTCTTCCCTCTGTTTTTACTTGGTGATCTGGCCAGTAACACACCTCTTGTATTGGAAGGCCTCCATTCTGGATGAAAGAGGAACAGAGACACCTTTAGACAGCAGCATTGTCATTATGGGGGGCTGGGGAGTGTTAGATGTACTAGCAGATTTAGATACACTAACAAATTGAAGCCAAACTCCAAATCTCACTGTTTAAGAAATTAAAGTAACAATTGAGTTCTTTTTGGGATAAAGCTTTTACATAAATAAATAAAAGTTGATCATAGTAAGCACCCCTGTCAGTGGCAAATGATTTTTTTTCAATACCGTTCACACCAGTGCAACTTGTCATGTGATTTGACAGATCAAAATTGCACTCTATTACTGGCTATGTAACCGTTTGTGCGACTCTGACTTGCACCGACTTTGAAAAGGTTCCTGCACTATTTTTGACGATTTCATGTGCGACTTGTATTGACACCTGTGCGACTTCATGAAGTCGCACAGATGTTGGCAAGCTGCACATGAAATCACACTGACTGGTGGCTTTGAAATCGTGCTGAAGTAGCGCGATTTCAAAGCCACATTCAGTGTGAACCCGGGGCTAACTGCTACATCTGCAGGAGAGCTTGTTCTGTTTAACCACATGCCGACCAGCGCATGACGATATACGTCGGCACAATGGCACGGCTGGGCAAATGGGTGTACAGGTACGTCCCCTTTAAGAAGTGGCATTGTGGGCGTGTGCGCCCGCCCGCCGCGTGCCCCATGACCGTGACCGCGGGTCCCGTGGACTCGATGTCCGCCAGGTGCCTGCAATCGATTCTTTGTAAACAAGGCATTTCCCTGCTCTGCCTAATGACATGACAGAGATCTACTGCTTCCTGTCATCGGGAGCAGTGATCGCTGTTATGTGAGTAGTAGCCCATCCCCCCTACAGTTAGAATCACTCCCTAGGACACACTTAACCCCTTGATCGCCCCTAGAGTTCCCTGCCAGTGTCATTTACACAGTAATCAGTGCATTTTTATAGCACTGATCACTGTATAAATGACAATGGTCCCAAAGTAGTGTCAAAAGTTTCCGATGTGTCCGCCATAATGTCACAGTCACGATAAAAATCGTAGATCGCTGCCATTACTAATAAAAAAAATGAATAATAAAAATGCCATAAAACTATCCCCTATTTTGTAGACGCTATAACTTTTGCGCAAACCAATCAATATACGCTTATTGCGATTTTTTTTTTTTTTACCAAAAATAAAAAAGAATACATATCGGCCTAAACTGAGAGAAATTTTTTATTTTTTTATAGATTGTTAGGGGATATTTATTATAGCAAAAAGTAAAAAATATTGCTTTTTTTTTTCAAAATTGTCGCTCTTTTTTTTGTTTATAGCGCAAAAAATAAAAACCGCAGAGGTGATCAAATACCACCAAAAGAAAGCTCTATTTGTGGGAAAAAAAGAATGTCAATTTTGTTTGGGAGCCACGTCGCACGACTTCGCAATTGTCAGTTAAAGCGACGCAGTGCCAAATCACAAAAAGTGCTCTGGTCAGGAAGGGGGTAAAATCTTCCGGGGCTGAAGTGGTTAAACAAATAACAGACTTACTGGCAGGATCACGTGATGAAAAAAAAAAGGAAAGGAAGCCTAAAAAGAAAACGAATGCAGTGATAACATCTACGAATTGGTAAGCTGCAGTATAATAAATGTTTGCTTTTGGGTTTAATACCGCTTTAATGAGTGGTGATATTCCCCTCTTACGTTGCTCCCTTAGCCCCCTATGCCATAACTACCAGTTACCCGAAATGACTACAAAGAAGCAATACAATTCACAATACGTAAATGATCCACTAACTACTTCTCCTAATCTGCACCCAGAGATCTGCTGACCAGCTGCGGTGGCAAATTATATCCTCTGTCTAATAAAAATTAATGAGTTGGCTTTAATAGCGTTTTTGTTGCCTCATTAATGCCAAGGAGCAGTACGAGAACAGCTTCAGAAGACATTTTTAAACATGAAAATATTGTCAAAATGTTCTCAACAAATGTCCGCTTGTTAATAATGAGGATCTAATTAAGGGGATGTTGGGCCGCACTATACGTTAAAGGGAAATGATGGAGGAGGACTTCCTGGTCAGAGTGCTTTTTTGATATACTGTCATTGGCAACTCATCCCTTCGCCGTTTTAACGTTTCAATGGAGACAGTGTTTGTTCTGTCTAATTAACCCGCCAGGAGAGATAAGAAGAAAATTACTGTTACAATTTAAAAATTGACAATTTACAAAGTAATTCAGATTTTCAGATGGCGTACATTAGAAGACTGAAAGAGTGGAGACAGATCATAAAATGCAGCCAGTGCTTAGGGCTCAATTCACATCTGAGCGCAGCAGAATCGCAGGCAGAGTTGTGTGATTCAGCCAGCGATTCTGGAATGCGTTAAAAACACGCCAAAGCATGCAACGTGTATTAAAGTGCCATTGATTGCTAATGACATCCCAAACACACTAAAGAAATGTATGTTTTGTCGCACAACAAAACGTCTTAAAAAATGCACCAAAGTAGACTCCAAATGGGTACAGGAGATATTTTAGCGCAGTTTTGGAGAGGAGGGCAGCCCATTCAAGTGAATGGTGTCATTCCAAATATGTGCTACAAAATGCACAAAAAATGTGAAAAACTTGACACGCCAGCATTGCTCAGATGTGAATGGGGCTTGGAGCCCTTTCACACTGAAAGCGCCCGGGCCTCGGAGGTAAAGCGGCACTATTTTTAGCACCGCTTTACCATCATTTTAGCAGCGCTATTCGGCCGCTAGCGGTGCAGTTTTAAAAGGTTAAAACCGCCCGGCAAAACACCACTGCAGTGGAGGTTTGCCGGCGGTACGGCGGCGCTGCCTATTGATTTCAATGGGCAGGGGCGCTACAGGAGCAGTGTATTCAATACTCCTATAACGCTGCAAAGAAGCTGCTTGCAGGACTTTTTGTGATGCCCTGCCAGCGCAGTGCCCAGTGTGAAAGCACTCGAGCTTTCACAATGGGTTTGCAGCTGAGGCTTTTTTCAGGCTCTTTATAGGAGCTGCTTTTAGCGCTAAAGCGCCTTAAAAACGCCTCCAGTGTGAAAGGCGTCTTAAGGATAACTCTACCTTGGTGCAAAAAAAAAAGCAAAAAAAAAAATTGCAAATAAAAACAATATAGTATAAACAAGGCATATTGTATTTGTACAATCTGTACACAGTTGGTACCCTCGGAAATGTAATTTCCTGCTTGTGTGATTGGCTCACTGATTTTTCCAGAAGTCTGCACTAAGATACAAGTCAGACTTTAGGCATCCTCTGCAATAGGAATTTCATTTATGGTGAAATACTCCCCAAGTGTTAAATACTTCTAAAGAGATGCAGACCCTGCAAATTCATCATACAAACTAGAACACTGAGAGTGCACCAGGTGATCTTAATAAACCAGGCCCTTCCATTCAGAATAAGTCTGCAAAGGATATTGTAAAAAAAAAAACATCTATTTCTTTAGAGCAGAAAAAGATAGGGATCTGCAACAAAGTTTGTTAAAGTTGAAGTCAGGGCTAGTACTAACTATGCTTAAAGTGGTTTTAAAGGCCCATGGTTTTTTTACCTTCATGCATTTTATGCATGAAGGTAAAAACCTTCTGTGTGCAGTAGTCCCCTCCCCCCTCCCCCCAGCTACCCCTCCCCCATAATACTTGGCTTTCCAGGGTTTCTACCTTCTCATTAGCTGAGACAGCAGCTGGCAACCACAGCCAGTGAGCCAATGAAGAGTAGGGCAGGGCTGACCCATGGCTCTGTGTGTGAATGGACATGCAGAGCAGCGGTATGTCCTGGGGTACTTGCTCTGGGGTACTCAGCAGGAGAGAGGAGCCAGGAGCTGATAAGCCTCCGACAACCACCGGCTAGGGTTGTCGGGAAGAGGCCCATGTCCCCATCAACATGGGGGCAAGGTGCTTTGGGGTGGGGGGGCGCAGAACGCAAATCACAAATCGAGGCAAAATCCCTGTAAAATCGCTATAAAAACGTGGTTACTAAAACGCGGAAAGCACAGCAAAAGCACTGCAGAAACGCTCAAAAGCAACATGCATAGATGTGAATCGAGCCTTACACAGTTGTCACCGTAAGACTTCCCAACACCACCTTTTCCTGTGACAAATTTTGGATTTTCATTCAATTTCTGTAGTGAAGACAATGGTCACCAGGGTAAATGGAGAGGGTGAATCCACCTGTTGGGAACACAGCAACAGCAACAAAAACATGAAACTTAATACTTCCTTACTCAGAGGGATGTGGTGGAAGAACAGAGGGACTGGTGGAAGAACGTAAAGCCGCGTACACACGAGCGGAATGTCCGACAGAAAAAGTCTGATGGAAGCTTTTCATCGTCTATACTGATCGTGTGTATGCCTCATCAGACTTTTTTTTTAATTTAAATTCTGAGGGACCTAGAAATGGAACATGTTCTAAATATTTCCGACGGAACCAATTAGAAAACCGCTTGTATGTATGCTGTTCCGACGGACCAAAATCGACGCATGCTCTGAAGCAAGTACGAGACAGAAGCTATTGGCTACTGGCTATTGAACTTCCTTTTTCTAGTCTCGTCGTAAGTGTTGTACGTCACTGCGTCACTCGGACTTTGGTCGAACTTTGGTTTGACCGTGTAGGCAAGACCGCTTGAATGGAATTCTGTCGGAGTTCAGTCCGTGAAACCTTTGGAGTTTATTCCGACGGCAAAACAGGTCGTGTGTACGCGGCATAAGTATTGGTGTTAGACATCAAAGAAATCCTGCACAGCCGCACTCCAAAAATATTTGCCTTTATTTAATAAAGTGTAATCCAAAATACAGGTCACAGCAAAGTGGAACAAAGCTTACGCGTTTCGCACTACACAGAGTGCTAAGTCATAGCTATGACTTAGCACTCTGTGTAGTGCGAAACGCGTAAGCTTTGTTCCACTTTGCTATGACCTGTATTTTAGATGACACTTTATTGAATAAAGGCAAATATTTTTGGAGTGCGGCTCTCCAGGATTTCTTTGATGTCTAACTGCTACGGTATTGCCAGCACCTGGACTTCTAGACTGAAGGAGATGCCTTTTACTTAGATCAGACCCACCTGGAGCTGTGATACTCTCTCTCTACTTGAATTTCTGGACTTTGCAAACATAAGTATTGGTGTTGGTTGGTGGGTTGGGGCCAAGTCACAGATTCACATTAGAGAAGATTTTCAGAATAATTAAAAAAAGAAGCCAGTCAATATATTAAAAATCAAATTTGCCTGGTCAGAGGAAACCTCCCACCCAAAAGTGGTATTTATTACAATGGTGGGATATGATTGTCTGAATCGGCCCCTGGCCTCATATGTGTTTTGGATTCCCCGACAGCGAGATCCCCCTGCAATCAAATCTGATTCTGTTCCTGTCCACCTGGGAGTTTAGAGTGTTCCCTTTTTTGCTCCTCCTACTCCTTAATAATGGCCACAAAAGGTGTGCAGACCAAGGAACTCCACACAGACATCTCACCATTAGAGTTATTATTATTATTATTATTATTATTATTATTATTATTATTCAGGATTTATATAGCGCCAACAGTTTACGCAGCGCTTTACAATATAAAAGGGAGACAATACAGTTATAATATAATACAATACAATACAATACAATAGGATTAAGAGGGCCCTGCTCAGAAGAGCTTACAATCTAATAGGGTGGGGCAGGTGGTACAAAAGGTTGTAACTGTGGGGAATGAGCTGGTGGAAGTGGTAGGAGATTAGTTGGAGACGTGATAGGCTTTCCTGAAGAGATGAGTTTTCAGGGATTGCCTGAAGGTAGCAAGAGTAGGGGCTAGCCGGATAGATGGAGGTAGCGAGTTCCAGAGGATGGGAGAGGCTCTGGAGAAATCCTGGAGACGAGCATGGGAGGAGGAGATGAGAGAGCTTGAAAGCAGGAGGTCTTGAGAAGAGCGGAGAGGACGATTTGGGTGATATTTGGAGACAAGATTAGTGATGTAGCTTGGGGCAGAGTTGTGAATGGCTTTGTATGTTGTGGTTAGAATTTTAAATTTAATTCGCTGGGTGATTGGGAGCCAGTGTAGGGATTGAAGTAGAGGGTTGGCAGACACTGAGCGGTTGGTAAGGTGGATAAGTCTGGCAGCAGCATTCATGATAGACTGAAGAGGGGATAGCCTATGGAGCGGTAGGCCAATGAGAAGGGAGTTGCAATAGTCAAGGCGGGAGATAACAAGGGAGTGAATGAGGAGCTTGGTGGTTTCATTTGTTAAAAAAGGGCGAATTTTAGAGATGTTACGGAGGTGAATTCTACAAACTTTTGACAATGATTGGATTTGAGGCTGAAATGACAAGTCGGAGTCTAGGATTACACCTAGTACCCTGGCGTGAGGGGAGGGACTGATGGTTGCATTGTTGATTTTGATGGAAAAGTCATGGAGGGGGGCACGGGCGGGGGGGAATATTAATAGCTCAGTTTTAGAGAGATTTAGTTTAAGGAAGTGGTGCGACATCCATGCTGATATGTCAGTTAGTAAGTTAGTAATGCGAGAGGAGACTGAAGGAGTGAGGTGAGGAGTAGACAGATAGATTTGGGTGTCATCAGCGTATAAGTGGTATTGGAAGCCGTGGGCAGTTATTAGGTGACCAAGGGAGGTGGTGTAGATAGAGAAGAGAAGGGGTCCAAGAACCGAGCCTTGGGGGACCCCCACAGAAAGGGGCAATGGAGAGGAGGAGACAGAGTTGTAGGTGACACTGAAGGAGCGCTGTGATAAATAGCCAGAGAACCAGGATAGAGCAGAATCTCGGAGGCCAAGGTAATGTAGTTTATTGAGAAGGAGCGGGTGGTCAACAGTATCAAAGGCCGCAGAGAGGTCAAGTAGTAGGAGTATGGAGTACTGGCTGTTGGTTTTAGCAGTTAGCAAATCGTTAGTGAGTTTTAGTAAGGTAGTTTCCGTGGAGTGCTGCGAGCGAAAGCCAGACTGTAAGGGGTCAAGAAGGTTATTTTCATTGAGGTAGGAGCTAAGACGGTTGTAGACTAAGCGTTCTAGAAGTTTAGAGGTGAATGGGAGTAATGAGATGGGTCTTAAGTTGTTCAGGTCGGTAGGGTCCAGTGAGGGCTTTTTAAGAATGGGAGTGATCTGTGCATGTTTTAGAGGGGAGGGGAAAATGCCACTAGAAAGGGAGAGATTGAAGATGTGGGTGAGGGAGCATAGGATAGAAGAAGAGGGTGACCGTAGTAGTTGTGAGGGAACAGGATCCAAGGGACAATTGGTTAGGTGGGCATTCGAGAAAATTTTTGTAACCTCTTCCGTAGTAGCCAATTCAAAAGAGGAGAGGGTTGAATGTGCTGCTGGGTAAGGTATGATGGGTGGGGAAGATGTACGCACAGTGGAGATGTCCTCACGAATTGCATTGATCTTGTCTTTGAAGTGATTGGCAATCTCTTGGGCAGTGAGTGAGTTAGTGGGTAGAGGGGGTGGTGGACGAAGCAGAGAGTTAAAGGTTGAGAAGAGCCGACGGGGACTGGATGACAAGGAATTAATAAGAGAGACAAAGTAGGCTTGTTTGGCAGCATGGAGGCATGAATTGTATTTTAGAAGGGCAGATTTATATAGGGTGAAATCTTGCAGGCATTTGGTTTTACGCCACAGTCGTTCAAGAGCACGGCAATGTCTCTTGAGATTTCTAGTGTTGTCAGTTTGCCAGGGTTGTAACGGTCGGGGCCTAATTCTGCGTGTGGTTAGGGGAGCAAGTGCATCTAGTGATGATGAGAGTGAACTGTTGTAGACAGAAGTGGCCAGGTCAGGACAGGACAGGGGAGAGATTATGTCATATAGGTTGTCAGTAGCAGAATAGAGAAGAGAAGGGTTAAAGTGGCGAAGGTTTCTACAAGTAATTGTTTGCTGCTTGGAGGGATGGGTGGTTGGAGGCAAGGATACAGTGAAAGTAATGAGGTTGTGATCAGATAGAGGAAAGGGGGTGTTGGTGAGGTTGCCAGGGTTGCAGAGATGGGAGAATACAAGGTCAAGGGTATTACCATTGGAGTGAGTGGAAGTATGTGTCCATTGGGTTAGGTCAAAAGATGAGGTTAAGTTGAGAAGTTTAGCTGTAGTTGGGCTGTTGACATTGACAGGAATGTTAAAGTCACCAAGAATAATGGTGGGTATTTCAGAGGAGAGAAAGTAGGGTAGCCAGGCAGCAAAGTCATCAATGAAGCGCGATACCGGTCCTGGAGGCCTATAAATTGCTGCAATCCTCAGAGAAATGGGAGAAAACAGACGAATACAGTGCATCTCGAAAGAAGAGAGGGATAGAGAGGGAGGGACAGTAAGGACTTGGAAGGTGCTTTGTGGGGACAGAAGGAAGCCAACTCCACCTCCTTTCTGTCTGTTGGGTCTGGAGGAGTGAGTCCAATGGAGACCACCATGGGAGAGGGCAGCAGGAGAAGCTGAGTCAAAATTTTGCAGCCAGGTTTCTGTTATGGCCAGTATGTTCAAGCCATGAGAGATGAAGAGGTCATGTACAGATGTTAGCTTGTTACAGATGGAGCGGGCGTTCCACAGGGCACATGAGATTGGTGGGGTGCTTTGAGGAAGTAGGGGGATAGAAATTAAACTGAGTGGATTGCGGTGGTTGCCAGAGGGGGAGGGGTATTGGATATGTGGCTTGCATTTGGAAAATGGCGGACCAGGATTAGGAGAAATATCACCTGAGACTAGGAGAAGGAGGAGGGTGAGGAAGGCAAGGTGGGAGTGGGATGTGCATGAGCGCACGTGTCTAGTGGCCCTGGAGTTTATGTCAGCATGTGGGTGCAGCAAATGCAGGAGATGATGGGTGGCATAGTAGGGAGAGGGTAGGAGTGAGGGTGATATGTGCATGCTGCAGGGAAGAGAGGAGGGGTAGAGTAAAGATAATTTGAGGATAGAAGACACCAATGTGAGAAGGAAGAGAATAAGGAGCATGTTAGTGGCTAGAGAGTGGGAGACTAACCTAATATAAAATAAATTTCAAAGTTGGTTTGCTTGTCGTCTTGCAGAGTGGAGCAGAGTTCCTGTTCATGCAGCTTTAGTTATCCTGCTTTCGTTAAACTGCGTCGGTGAAACTGCGCATCACTCGTGACAGAGCCACTCAGGAAAGAGCCATGATGTCTGCGCCATGCCCCTGTCTGCGCCACCCCATAAGCTGCCATAAATTTATAGACAGCCTAAGCTGGGATGCATTTCTCAGTTGGTCATTATTGGGTCTGATGTGAGACACCTGAATATGGGGAGGAGATGGCCAGGGCCAGGCCAGACACAGGCTAGGGTCGTAAAGCTAATTACCTCTCTTGATCACTCAAGCCACATGGAGTTGAGAATCAATCACCAGTAATATTGCTATTGCAGTGTGTTTGTTATAGAGCTAGCAGTAAATATGGAAGTTTAAAGATATGGCAGCAGGAGACAATTACCAAAAATATTAATAGCAGACTCAGCAAAGCCAGTTCAGTGGGGATGTACAGTTGGATAGGAGATAGGAGACAATTACCAAAAATATTAATAGCAGACTCAGCAAAGCCAGTTCAGTGGGGATGTACAGTTGGATAGGAGATAGGAGACAATTACCAAAAATATTAATAGCAGACTCAGCAAAGCCAGTTCAGTGGGGATGTACAGTTGGATAGGAGATAGGAGACAATTACCAAAAATATTAATAGCAGACTCAGCAAAGCCAGTTCAGTGGGGATGTACAGTTGGATAGGAGATAGGAGACAATTACCAAAAATATTAATAGCAGACTCAGCAAAGCCAGTTCAGTGGGGATGTACAGTTGGATAGGAGATAGGAGACAATTACCAAAAATATTAATAGCAGACTCAGCAAAGCCAGTTCAGTGGGGATGTACAGTTGGATAGGAGATAGGAGACAATTACCAGAAATATTAATAGCAGACTCAGCAAAGCCAGTTCAGTGGGGATGTACAGTTGGATAGGAGATAGGAGACAATTACCAAAAATATTAATAGCAGACTCAGCAAAGCCAGTTCAGTGGGGATGTACAGTTGGATAGGAGATAGGAGACAATTACCAAAAATATTAATAGCAGACTCAGCAAAGCCAGTTCAGTGGGGATGTACAGTTGGATAGGAGATAGGAGACAATTACCAAAAATATTAATAGCAGACTCAGCAAAGCCAGTTCAGTGGGGATGTACAGTTGGATAGGAGATAGGAGACAATTACCAAAAATATTAATAGCAGACTCAGCAAAGCCAGTTCAGTGGGGATGTACAGTTGGATAGGAGATAGGAGACAATTACCAAAAATATTAATAGCAGACTCAGCAAAGCCAGTTCAGTGGGGATGTACAGTTGGATAGGAGATAGGAGACAATTACCAAAAATATTAATAGCAGACTCAGCAAAGCCAGTTCAGTGGGGATGTACAGTTGGATAGGAGATAGGAGACAATTACCAAAAATATTAATAGCAGACTCAGCAAAGCCAGTTCAGTGGGGATGTACAGTTGGATAGGAGATAGGAGACAATTACCAAAAATATTAATAGCAGACTCAGCAAAGCCAGTTCAGTGGGGATGTACAGTTGGATAGGAGATAGGAGACAATTACCAAAAATATTAATAGCAGACTCAGCAAAGCCAGTTCAGTGGGGATGTACAGTTGGATAGGAGATAGGAGACAATTACCAAAAATATTAATAGCAGACTCAGCAAAGCCAGTTCAGTGGGGATGTACAGTTGGATAGGAGATAGGAGACAATTACCAAAAATATTAATAGCAGACTCAGCAAAGCCAGTTCAGTGGGGATGTACAGTTGGATAGGAGATAGGAGACAATTACCAAAAATATTAATAGCAGACTCAGCAAAGCCAGTTCAGTGGGGATGTACAGTTGGATAGGAGATAGGAGACAATTACCAAAAATATTAATAGCAGACTCAGCAAAGCCAGTTCAGTGGGGATGTACAGTTGGATAGGAGATAGGAGACAATTACCAAAAATATTAATAGCAGACTCAGCAAAGCCAGTTCAGTGGGGATGTACAGTTGGATAGGAGATAGGAGACAATTACCAAAAATATTAATAGCAGACTCAGCAAAGCCAGTTCAGTGGGGATGTACAGTTGGATAGGAGATAGGAGACAATTACCAAAAATATTAATAGCAGACTCAGCAAAGCCAGTTCAGTGGGGATGTACAGTTGGATAGGAGATAGGAGACAATTACCAAAAATATTAATAGCAGACTCAGCAAAGCCAGTTCAGTGGGGATGTACAGTTGGATAGGAGATAGGAGACAATTACCAAAAATATTAATAGCAGACTCAGCAAAGCCAGTTCAGTGGGGATGTACAGTTGGATAGGAGATAGGAGACAATTACCAAAAATATTAATAGCAGACTCAGCAAAGCCAGTTCAGTGGGGATGTACAGTTGGATAGGAGATAGGAGACAATTACCAAAAATATTAATAGCAGACTCAGCAAAGCCAGTTCAGTGGGGATGTACAGTTGGATAGGAGATAGGAGACAATTACCAAAAATATTAATAGCAGACTCAGCAAAGCCAGTTCAGTGGGGATGTACAGTTGGATAGGAGATAGGAGACAATTACCAAAAATATTAATAGCAGACTCAGCAAAGCCAGTTCAGTGGGGATGTACAGTTGGATAGGAGATAGGAGACAATTACCAAAAATATTAATAGCAGACTCAGCAAAGCCAGTTCAGTGGGGATGTACAGTTGGATAGGAGATAGGAGACAATTACCAAAAATATTAATAGCAGACTCAGCAAAGCCAGTTCAGTGGGGATGTACAGTTGGATAGGAGATAGGAGACAATTACCAAAAATATTAATAGCAGACTCAGCAAAGCCAGTTCAGTGGGGATGTACAGTTGGATAGGAGATAGGAGACAATTACCTGTAAAAGAGCAGAGAAGACATGATCAGAATTGATAACTGCGTCGGTGAAACTGCGCATCACTCGTGACAGAGCCACTCAGGAAAGAGCCATGATGTCTGCGCCATGCCCCTGTCTGCGCCACCCCATAAGCTGCCATAAATTTATAGACAGCCTAAGCTGGGATGCATTTCTCAGTTGGTCATTATTGGGTCATAAAATAAATTATAAAATAAATATAGGAAAATGTTGAGTGGATTAATTCTCCAACATCTACCATGAATGTAGAGCAAATATAAGAAGAAAATGTTTAATGGTTGACACATTAAATTTGCACATTAAATTTGCTTTCATGACCCATACAATTTACTAGATCTATTTGATTACATACCAGAGACAAATTTCACCTGACCTCTACGAAGTCCTTGCTGACCTTGTTTCTTTGTAATCCTAATATTCCTGATAGCCTGTCTACCTCTATGGTGCTTCCTTGGAGAACAAATTACTTTCATTAACTTTAGGGATATAGTAAATCGCTGCTCCCTTCGGCTGCTGGCGTTCTCCAAACCTCAGGATAAGCATGGTCTTCCTAATTCCTCATTCTATAGCTATTTGCAGATTTAACATTATGCACAGTCCCTTACAAGAGACCTTGTCTTTGCCGACTCAATTTGAGAGAACTTGTGCAAAACGACCCTCTAGAAAAGCTATGATGTCTGATATATATCAAATTCTGGCTACTATAACAGTGGAACCATTTCCTAAACATTCTTATATGTTGAAATGGGAAGAGCTGCTGGGCCGTGAACTCTCCATGGAGGTCTAGCAGAAGCTTTGGTCACAAGCACATAAAAGTTCCGAGTGTACAGTTTATAAAGAAAATGCTTATAAGATTTTGTTTTTGTGCTATCCTACCCCTGAGTTCCTACATACAATTTTTCTTTCCATTTCCGATGTCTGGTGTTGGAGATAATTCAGCGGTGGGATCTCTTTTTTTACATTTCATGGATGTGCCCACAAATTATGCCTTTCTGGGAGGAGGTTAACTTGCTAATTTTTAAGGTTGTTGACAGGTCTGCTCGCCTAGATTCGCTGATGCATCTTTTTGGGCCTCCTGGTGCGGGAGCTAGGGAAACATCCTAAAAAACTGATGATATTCCCACTGCAGCTAGATGTCTCATCGCTGCAGGGTGGAAACAGACAACCCTCCGACATTTACTGCCCTTCTCCAGCGGATTAAAGACGTGAGAACCATGGAATACCTTGCGGCTACACTGCGTAATACCCTAGCTAACTTTTTAGCTGTATGGGATGCTTGGGATGATTACTTAGCCCTTAATGTACCTTAACTGTCTTACACGTCTACAACACACTGAGTAGCTTCTTTCTCTTTTCTACTTGGGGTCTGGCTACCCTTCTCTTTTTTCTTTCCTCCTTGCTCTTGACACTTTTTTTGCCTTTTATGTACCGTGTTGCTGCATTGTATTGATATCATGCATCATTTTATTTTGACCTGTTGTACTATAATATGCTCTTGTATGGGCTGGTCCATGTTGGGTTTGCTGCTGTGGCTTCAGTGTGGGTCACCCCAGTTATTGTCTTCATTACTTGGGAAACTGTTTATTCGTTACTTTGTTTTGTCATTTGTGCAATGTTTTGATGCAGTGCTTTCTGGTACATATAATACCTAATTTCCGACTCTTTTTTCCTTCTCATACTACTATTGTTTTCTGTGAAACCTGAAAAATTCTTCTCTAAACAGTTAATTTAAAAAAAAATTGCTTTCATGATGACATAAGTATAATTTGCTTTGCATTAATTGCTCTTGACTTATTGAGTTACCACAGGTTACAACGCACGCTCTACTTGTTAAGAATCAGATAAGCTATTAAACATTAACTGGGATAATTTATGCATATGAGCTACAAAGGATGAAGACAGGGTCAATGGTATTTAAATCACTGAACAAGATTAAAGAAACAACGCGATGTTAGAATATTAATCCAAATTTCCCTTTTCAGTCTAATCTAATATTGGCATAGAAACCCGATTACAGAAAATTCTATACTTGTAGTTTTTCTGAACGTTAAAGGAGAAAATATAATTAGTTGCGCACTGGAGGAACTCTTTTCTTTTGGAAAAATAGTTACAACTTAATTTCAGCTTTTCAGTCACCTTCGCAATCTAGTTAGATGCAAGACTAAAACTGGCCATACACCAGTAGAATTTAGTTTAAAAAAGTTTGTTTTTAGAACGTTTGTTCAATTTTGTAATTGTTAAGCATAATATCCATAAATGGATTGAAATTCAGCCAGTTCAACAGGAACCGGACAAGTTTTGATTCACCTATTGATCAACTTCAGTACAAGCAACCTGTCGGGTTTTTATTTGTATGATCACTGCTGCTGACTGTAACCGCCAGCAATGATCATTTTATTCTGATGGAGGGGAATCCTCCCACTGTCAGAATACAACAGCGCAGCAGAAGGGATTGCCCCATCAACACTGACTGTGTTGATGGGGGAATCGAGCAACTTTTTCTTTCTTTCAATCCAGGAAAGAAAATTGCATTATGTATGACCTGCCTTAGTGGGGGCAAATCAACTTTCATTTTTGAATCTGGAAGCAAAAATGTTTTAAAGCGGAGCTCCACCCAACAGGCTCCACTTGTTTGCACTCTCCACTGCCACATTTGGCACTTTTTGAGGGGGGGGAGCAGATACCTGGCTTTGACAGGTACCCACTTCCACTTCCCGTTCAGATCGCCGTGACAATCTAAGCCAGAAGTTGGGCCCCCCTCCTTCCCCCGCAGTCTTCTGGGGCACATCACAAGTCCCAGAATACAACGGACCATTCACAAGGTGCAACTCGACTTGCGCATGTGCAGTAGGAAACAGGCTGTGAAGCCGCAAGGATTCACTTCCTGTTTCCCCTACTAGAAATGCTGGAGCCTGCACCTTCCACCCCAAACTCGCTCATCCATGTCTTTATGGACCTTGCTTTGTGCACTGGTATGCAGTCATGTTAGAACAGGAAGGGCCATCCCCAAATTGTTCTCACACAGTTGGGAGCCTGAAATTATCCAAAATGTCTTGGTATGCTGACGCCTTAAGAGTTCCCTTCACTGGAACTAAGAAGCCAAGCCCAACCCCTGAAAAACAACCCCACACCATAATCCCCTCTCCACGGAATGATTTGGATCAGTGCACAAAGCAAGGTTCATAAAGACATTGATGAGCGAGTTTGGGGTGGAGGAACTTGACTGGCCTACACAGAGTCTTGACCTCAAACCGATAGAACACCTTTGGCATGAATTAGAGTGGCGACTGCAAGCCAGGCCTTCTTGTCCACATCAATGCCTGACTTCACAAATGCACTTCTGGTAGAATGGTGAAACATTCCCATAGACACACTCCTAAACCTTGTGGACAGCCTTCTCAGAAGAGTTGAAGCTGTTATAGCCGCAAAGGGTGGGCCAACTCAATACTGAACCCTATGGACTAAGACTGGGATGCCATTAAAGTTCATGTGCATGTAAAGGCAGGCGTCCCAATACTTTTGACAATATAGTGTATATGGCTGTGATGTGGTACATAGGGGTTATATTTAATGTTTACAAATGCTATCATGTTTATATGAACTTTTGATGATTTTAGGTATATATTGTGTTTTTAGCCCATTTTTTTTAAATAACCTGTTCTTTGGGACCAGGGGTTAATTGTGAACAAAGGTTAAAGTGGTTGTAAAGGCTCAAGGTTTTTTACCTTCATGCGTTTTATGCATTTTTATTACATTTCTGTTTGCAGTGCCCCTCCCCAGCCCCCCTAATACTTACCTGAGCCCCATCGCAATCCAGTAATGTACACGACAGCCTTGGCTTTCCAAGGACTCTCATTCCTCATTGGTTAAGGCACTGGCTCCCGCTGCAGTCAATCACAGCCAGTAAGCCAATAAGGAAAGAGAGGGAGCGGGGCCAGGCCGTGGCTCTGTGTGTGTGGATGGACACGCAGAGCCATGGTTCAGGAGCACGCCTGCTCATGTGCTCCCATTGCAAGCTGCTTTCTCTGGGAGGACTTGGCAGGAGGGAGGGGCCTGGAGCGCCGCCGGGGGACCAGAGAAGAGGAGGATCACTGCACAGAGCAGGTAAGTACAACATGTTTGTTATTTAGAAAAAAAAAAAAAAAACAGCCTTTACTGTCACTTTCAATGAGCTCTGAATGGTTTTACCCCTTCATGATCAGGCAATTTTTTTGCTATTTTGCACTGTGCTACTTTAACTGGTAATTGCAAAATCATGCAATGCTCTACGCAAATTACATTTATATAATTTTTCACACAAATTGAGCTTTCTTTCGGTTGTATTTGATCACTACTGGGTTTTTCATTTTGTATTATATACATGAAAAAAGACCAAAAATTTTTTACTTTCTGCTGTAAAACATATCCAATAAAATATAATTTTTTCATAAATTTAGGCCAATATGTATTCTGTTGCATGTCTTTGGACAAAGCAAGATTCACACAGTCATGTTCCTCCACATCTTCCCCTTGATATTGCATTTTTTGGAATTCTGCTATGAAGACACCATCTATCAGTTCAGCTTAACACCCACTAATGAAATGGTCTGTTGCTGTATGGAGAGCACTGGATTCTCTCTATTTTAACTTATTGGAGAAATTTTCATCTTGCTTCCTGTGAGGACAGGAAGTGATTGGAAATATCTCAAACAAGAGCGCAGTCAAAAACTAATTTTTTATGAAAGTAGGGAAGAGTTAAAGTGGAGTTACACACAAAAATGGAACTTCCGCTTCTTGGAATCCCCCCCCCCCCCCTCCGGTGTCACATTTGGCACCTTTCAGGGGGGAGCAGATACCTGTCTAATACAGGTATTTTGCTCCTACTTCCGGGCATAGATACCCGCGCCACCCGTGAGTATCTAGGCCATTTCTACGCCACTTCCCGCCCCCCCACTGGTCCCAGGAGACAGCAGGGACCAGTAGGAACGCGCAGCATGAGTCGCGAATGCGCAGTAGGGAACCAGGAAGTGAAGCCGCAAGGCTTCACTTCCTGATTCCCTTACCGAAGATGGTGACGGCAGCACCCGAGAGCCGAGGGACAGATCGGCTTCAGGTGCCGACATCGCGGGCGCCCTGGACACGTAAGTGTCCATATTTGAAAAGTCAGCAACTGCAGTATTTGTAGCTGCTGACTTTAAAAAAAAAAAATTGGCGGAACTCCGCTTTAACACTTCTTGCACTAAGTTTATTATCCATACCTTCCTCCTGGGAAAATCTCTCCAACGGGGACCCAATCAGGAATATGAATCTGAAAGAGGCTTTAACCCTTCTTTGCTGTACCCAAAACAAAATCCATGTGTCTATGTGGGGATCCTTGGTAATTTTATCTCTTTTCATACCGTTTAAACAGAGCTAAAAGAAACATTTTTAGCTGGAGTTAGGCTTTAATGTAGAATATACTCAACCATGAAATGGAACACAGAAAAGGTTCCTGGCGTTTTGTGAAATACAACATCCCCAGCACTCCTTTAGATATGATATATTAGCTGTAAGACTATAAGTATTACATATGATTCCTAGGGTTTATTTAGTCCCATCCACAGCACATATTGATTGACAAATATGATAGCTTAAAAGGTAACTGCACTAATATGGCAGTGGGCCACCAGCTTCATTAGACATACTTACCTGTTCGGGTCCTGCACTTCCCATTTCACAAAAAAGCCCATAGACCGCCTCAAAGTATATTTAAAACCTAAAAATGCACTTCTACTATTTGCTCCTTTTCAGTCTTTTAAATTCACCATTAAGAGCATTTTGTTATATCTGTTCAAAAAGTGCAAAAAAAAAAAAAAAAAACCTGTTCATCCTGCCAGAAATTTAGTAGCTTTGTGAAGCCTTTTTCACCCTGGGGCGCCTTCAGGTTTCTTTAGGGGTGCCTTGGAAAAATACCTAAAAATTGCTCAAAAATAACCTTCTAGCTGACGGTGTCCTAGCATCCAATGATGTCATTAGTTGATAAAAAGGACATCGGGCACCTGCACAGCATCCTTGTTTGCCCCTTCCTGTTCCTCTCCATCAGTACTGATGTAACATTAGCTGAATGAGGGAGAGCTACTAAGGGAGAAGAGAAACATTGGAATACTAGTCATAAACCAGTGTACAAATGTGTATTTGCTCTGTAAGAATAAATCTCCTTTAAAGTTGGGTGTCCTACTTGTGTGGATGTTGCTTTGTTATGTAAAACTATTTGTTTCAATTTTTACTTTTTAGAATGGGGTGCCTCAAGATTGTCCATATTTTTCAAGGGTGCTGTGACTAAAAAAAGGTTGAGAAACACTGGCTTGGTGATTAGCTCCTCTGATGTTCAGCAGTGAGGTCCTTAGTTCAAGTTCTGGTGAGGACACTATCTGTACTGAGTTTGCATGTTCTCCCTGTACTTACAGGTGTTTTCTCTGGGTACTCAGGCTTCCTCCCACATGCCAAAGCCATGCTTTTAGGTCACTTGGCTCCTGTCTAGATTAGCCCTCGCACATTCTGCCAAGCATTCCCAAGATGGCCGCCTCACCATTCCCAACAGCAAATAAAGCGCTTTGAGTGCCCAGGAAAAAAGTGCTATAGAAATCTTTAAGAATTATTAACTTTGTGCACATTTTGCCACTGCAACATTGAAATCTCTAGCAGTGTTCACCTCTGTTAACTAGAGAACATATAGAGATGAGATAAATGGGGGGGGGGGGGTAAGTTTTAGTCTTAACATACTTCAATTCTAATGCCCCGTACACACGGTTGGATTTTCCGACGGAAAATGTGTGATAGGACCTTGTTGTTGGAAATTCCGACCGTGTGTGGGCTCCATCACACATTTTCCATCGGAATTTCCGACACACAAAGTTTGAGAGCTTGCTATAAAATTTTCCGACAACAAAATCCGTTGTCGGAAATTCCGATCGTGTGTACACAAATCCGACGCACAAAGTGCCACGCATGCTCAGAATAAATTAAGAGATGAAAGCTATTGGCTACTGCCCCGTTTATAGTCCCGACGTACGTGTTTTACGTCACCGCGCTCAGAACGATTGGATTTTCCGACAACTTTGTGCGGCCGTGTGTATGCAAGACAAGTTTGAGCCAACATCCATCGGAAAAAATCCATGGATTTTGTTGTCGGAATGTCCGATCAATGTCGGACCGTGTGTACGGGTGGCATAAGGGTGACAACGCTGCTCCACCACGGATGCAACACAGACAGTAAGAGCCCTTTCACACTGGGGCGGTTTGCAGGCGTTATTGCGCTAAAAATACCGCCTGCAAACCGACCCAAAACAGCCGCTGCTGTTTGTTCAGTGTGAAAGCCCGAGGTCTTTCACACTGAAGCGGTGCGCTGACAGGAGAAGAAAAAAACTCCTGCCAGCCGCATCTTTGGAGCGGTAAAAGAGCGGTGTATTCACCGCTCCTAAACCGCTCCTGCCCATTGAAATCAATGGGGCAGCGCGGCTATACCGCGGCAATACCGCGGCTATAGCCGCGATATACGAGCGTTTTTAACCCTTTTTCGGCTGCCAGCGGGGGTTAAAACCACACCGCTAGCGGCCGAATACCGCTGGTAAAGCAGCGCTAAAAATAGCGCTGTTTTACCGCCGACGCCCCCTACCGCCCCAGTGTGAAAGCAGCCTAAGCGTTGTCACCTTGTTCTTGGAATTAGACATACTTTGCTGGAACACTGATACAACTACAGAGATGAAAGCCGCTACAGTACACACTTTTCTATGGCATAATTTACAGTTTCTGTCTTCTCTACAATATTTTATTTTAATACAAGTCTCGACCACAAATTTAATTGTGCCCGTTTATCTCCTGCTCAGAGAGTCCATTAATATATAGATTTTTGTAATAAAGACATCTTTTAGGAAATGCCAAGTGTCAATACTATCATCTGCGGGATGTGAGCAGTAAAGCAAAATAATAACATGCTCATAAATTATGCAAACTTAATATGGCTAGGAGATGCATGTATCAATGGCTGTTAATAATTAAACATTCAGGGTTCAATTCTCATTTAAAGCCAATCCCTACAATATATTTTTAACATAATAATTGAATTTACATTGAAGGACATCTTTGAAAAAGTGAATCTTTGTCACATTGAATTCAAAGGCCAAGTTCACCATTTCATTAAAAAAAACAAAAAACAAAAAATGAGAATCTCTGCGACCTGGAAAGAAGAAGAGATTCTGATTGGTCAGTGCAGTCACATGGCCATGCTGACCAATGACAGCTCCTCAAGGTATGCATTGTGATGGTACACAGCCTCCAGGCCTGTGTAGTGAAATTTTCAAGTGTGGGGACTGTTGGGGACAGACTGGTGTAGGTGGCTGGGAAAGGTGATCGTAACAGATAAGTATAGTGGGGACCACGGGGGTGAGGAAGCTGATGTTGGCTAGTTCACCTTTTTTGTTTTTTCTGAAAAAGATGAACTTAGCCTTTAAGATGTTAAACGAAAGGGCAAATGCACCTATGACGTTAAAAATGGGGAAGCTACCACTGCTGATTTGTTCCTCGAGACTCAGGTTCCATTGCTGTCATTGGCTTCACTACCTAATGGGCCACTGACCTGGAACAAGCATATAGTCAGAGAAGTCTGCACTCTCATCCTGTATACTTGTTCCAGGGCACTGAACAATGGGTAATCCAAAATGTTTAAGCTGGCCCTGGAGCAGAAGAGACAGTCTTTCAATGGGGACACCTGTTCTGGTGACCCCATATACATGTAGCATATTAGGGGAATTCTACTCACTTTTAAACCCTCTGTCAAGTATTTTTATTGCTGTCTGTGTACTCATTGTGGAGATTTACCCCTTTATTTTTACTCTTGACCATTGTCATCTAGACAGAAAGTAATGGGAAACCCAATATATTAGAGCTGACATTAGAACAAGAGGTGAGGGTTAATCATCCAAATGTTCCACTTAAACTGGCTAAGATGGGAATTGAACTCACTTTGGGGAGATTTTCCCTCACTTCATGTTATGTTTCTGGGACCAGAAGTAAGGGAAAATCTCCCCAAAACTCACAGAGGTTTCCATAATTTCTAAAGTCAAGACTGAGGTTTTGGCTTTAGATATACATTCACTATATTGGTGACCCATAGGTTCCAGAATATGTGTTCTTCTGGAAGTGGATGGTTTTCTTCCCTGCAGAGCCTGTAGAGATGCTGTCAGCTGCTGTACTATACTGTCCAGGGGCCAGTGAATCCTTTGCTCTCATATGTTAGCATTTAACATTGCAAATTGCTGTCCACCAATTGTGTCTTTTATGAAACTGTAGGAAAAAAGGGAGACTTTTGTTTCATGGCTCCTGGCATATTTTTAGTTCCAGTTTAACTTAACTTGACCTCCCACACAGCTAGTAGATGAAAGACAAGTGGCACCACAATAATGATAAGCTTGAGTTTCCTGTTAGCCTTTGGTTGGCGTTCTGCATAGTGAATCAAAGTTGTAATAACCTGTTTGAGCCTGTTATTTCCATTCTAATGTCAGACCAACCTGATTGAATTTTTGGACTCAATCACAAACCTTTTGGACTAGGGTGGTGCTGTGGACATAGCCTTAATCTTAAATTCAGCAAAGCATTTGATAAAGTTCCAATAATGATCTTGTGTAAAAGTAGTACAAGCTAGGACTTAACTCTTGGGTGGGTCAGGTATGTCTTTTTGTTGGTGCCACAAAAATGTGCGATAGTGTTGATATCCCTGGAGGTGTCTGTAACATGAAACATGATTTGGCATTTCTGGAAGATTGGTCAAAGCTGTGGGAACTGCAGTTTAGTGTTTTTATAAATCAAATAGTTGAGAATCCCTTGATAGAGTACAATATTTAAGTACAGTGTTGATCAAACATACAGAGATGTGGGGGTACTTATTTCAAATGAAGGAAAAATTAGCAAACAGTGTGGCCAGACAGTGGGAAAAGTAAATAGAATAAGGAGGTTTATCACTAGATGGATCATTAGCAGGAGGAAGGAGGTCCTGCTTCCCCTATATAGATCTATATAGATTATTAATAGAGGGATCACCAACAGGGTTAAAGAGGAAGTAAACATAATACGATGTCACATTCAATAAACACATTGTCAATACACTTTAAAGGAGTGGTTTCTGCTGACCCTTTGAAAGGGTTATCTGCTCGGGCAATGAGAAGCTGCCTAGCCATACCAGGTGAAACAGCCCATTTTCTCAATTTCCGGATGGGCACAACTGCATAAATACTGCTTTGTTCAAGCAACCATGGATAAGACATCTAAAAGATTCTTACATGAGGCTAATATGCTCTAAAGAAGTGTTTCCACTCACCCTGTGAAAGGGCTATCCTTTCTATTAGTGATCAGTCTCCTAGCCTTCCAGACAAACCATATTATTCGGGCTCTTCTAAAAAGGAAAGACAGATCAGTATGAAATTATAAGCCCTGCTGGTTCAGGCTGAGTTCACACTGGTATGACACGACAGTTGTACCATTTTGGATCCGACTTTGCCCTGCGACTTGAAGTCCGACATGCGTCTGACTTCAATGTACAGGGATCCGACTTTGATCCCCGACAATACCAAGCACTGTGTCTGGTTTGAATCTTTAGTGGGAACTCCATGCACAATGTAGAAAAAAAAACGGCATGGGTGCCCCCTCCAAGAGCATACCAGGCCCTTCGGTCTGGTATGGATTTTCAGGGGAAACCCCAAGCCGAAAAAACAGCATTGGGGTCGTATGCTGGTTCTTCTCCCCTCTCCGGTTCTTCTCTGCTCTCTCTGGTTTTTCTCCCTCTGTCGGCTGTCTTCTGCCGGGTCTCCTCCGCTATCTTCTCGCTCTTTTGCCTGGTCTTCTTCGCTGTCTTCTCCCTCTGTTCTTCTTCTGATGTTGACTCAACGCTCTCTCCTGCTCTAATGTCGGGTGCGCAGTGTGCCTCTACTTATATTGGCATGGGGCGGGTTTACTGGAGGCCCGCCCCTTATAATGTCACCTCTTGGGGCATGATCGGTTGGTGACGTCATAAGGGGCGGGCCTCCAGTGACCCTGCCCCATGCAGATATAAATAGTGGCACACTGTGCACCCGGCATTAGAGCAGGAGAGAGCGTTGAGTCAACATCGGAAGAAGAACAGAGGGAGAAGACAGCGGAGAAGACCGGGCAAAAGAGCAAGAAGATAGCGGAGGAGACCCGGCAGAAGACAGCAGAGAGAGGGAGAAGAACCGGAGAGAGAGCGGAGAAGAACCGGAGAGAGAAGAAGAACCAACAAAGGCAGAAGATTTCAGTGGAGGACACAGAAGAGTCGGAGAGGGGAGAACAGATCGGAAGAGATGCCAGAGCTGCCTAATAAATTACTTTATAAACATATGTAAGGTGTTTTATTTTTGACACTTTTTTTTAGGTGAATGGGTAGGGGTACAATGTACCCCATACTCATTCACATAGGGTGGGGGGCTGGGATCTGGGAGCCCCCTTGTTAAAGAGGGCTTCCAGATTCTGATAAGCCCCCCGCCCGCAGACCCCGACAACCAACAGCTAGGGTTGTCAGGAAGAGAAGAGGCCCCTGTCCTCATCAACATGGGGACAAGGTACTTTGGGGCCACCCTGCCCCAAAGCACCCCCCCATGTTGAGGGCATCTGGCCTGGTACAGTTCAGGAGAGGGGGGGCCACTAGCTTGTCTCCATCCCCTTTCCTGACCTGCCAGGCTGTGTACTCGGATAAGGGTCTGGTATGGATTTTAGGGAGGACCCCCACACTGTTTTTTTGGCATTTTTTTTTTTTTTAAATCCGTACCAGACTGAAAGGCCTGGTATGCTTTTGGAGGGGGAACAAATGCCATTTTTTTTTACATTTGGCGTGGCGTTCCCCTTCAAGATCATCAGAGCACAAGTCGCATGCCAAAGTTGGATTAGTCAAGACGGCGACTTCAGTGATATTCAATGGGCTGAAGTAGGATAAAAAAATAAGTGAATGAAGCAGCGCTAGCGACAATGACAAAAGATCTATATACATATATATGTGTTACCGCTGCTGTAAGAAAGTACTGGTACTTTAAAAATTAAAAAACAAACACATACAGCGCTGGTGAAAAATGTGCTAAACCATACACAACCTATATATAAAATGCTCTGTGCAATACTGGTACACTTAAATCCATAAATGATATGGGTGGTGTATAATAATATAAATATAAAAGATGTACTATACCATACACAACCTATATACAAAGTGCCCTGTGCAATACTAGTACACTCAATACCATAAATGACATGGGTGGTGTATAATAATATACACTAGGTGCAATACACAATCAAGTTATTAATCTCATACATAAAGTGCAAATTGCAATGAATCCGCAATCGGTATTACCCAATTGCTGGTGAGGAGCTCCTGCACTAGAGGCATCACTCTGTAACATCTATGATGACTGACTGACAGCGCAGGCTGAGGAGACGCTGCTTGCTTCTAGTGAGACTAATAAGGAGAGCCTGTTTAGTTACCCAGCCGGTATTCTTTTGGGACTAATTATTAGCACTATATTTTATTTCATTAGCACATAATTTTATTATCTCACCAGCAATTGGGTAATACCGATTGCAGATTCATTGCAATTTGCACTTTATGTATGAGATTAATAACTTGATTGTGTATTGCACCTAGTGTATATTATTATACACCACCCATGTCATTTATGGTTTTGAGTGTACTAGTATTGCACAGGACACTTTGTATATAGGTTGTGTATGGTATAGTACATATTTTATATTTGTATTATTATACACCACCCATATCATTTATGGATTTAAGTGTACCAGTATTGCACAGAGCACTTTATATATAGGTTGTGTATGGTTTAGCACATTTTTCACCAGCGCTGTATGTGTTTGTTTTTTAATTTTTGAAGTAGGATCAAAGTCGGACCAAAGTAGTGCAGGGAGCATTTTCAAAGTCAGACCGACTTGTGTCTGACCAGTTAAGACGGCTACCATAGGGAAACATTGATTTTCACACGTCATGCGACATGAGCTCCCAATGTCGGAGCGTTTGTCGTGCCAGTGTGAACCCGGCCTCAAGCAGCCAGGTTGTCACATTCATTGAACACATTCTAAAAGAGTTGCTTCCACTCTGTGGAGGGGTCATATATTGTGCCAATGAGTAGTCTTAGAACCACCTCAGGCAAATTAACCCATGTCAGCTTCTTCCCAAGAAGAGGTGAATGAACATGTGATTCCTACTTTGTTCAGACAGACTGTGAGTAAGATGATGGTGACCAAGTTGTCACAATTAAGCATATGGTCAAGACACTCTAAAGGAATTGCTGAATTCATCTTCTGCAAGGGCCATCTATTCTGGCAATGTCCAGTCTTCTATTTAGGGCATTCTCAAGCCAATCAATCCTCTTCAGTCTCTTCTGAACAGGAAGATGAGGACGACCTTTATCCAGATTGGTAAGGTTGGTGAAAGGCCTATAAAATAGAAGTGAAGCCTTGGAAGTATTTTAAGTACCTCCAGAGGACTGCTTGACAATTCCCTTATGTTGGATGGATCAAGTGCTCGTTCTACAAGGTTGGAACATGCTGTCACAGCAGGATCTCAAAGTTATGTCTTTTTGAACTGAAAAATGTCCTAGGGTTGGGATCACCCCTCTAATCAGTGTGTCCCTTGTGGGATTGACCAGATACATGACCTTATCATCAGAAGATTTGATGGCCTTCAAGAACAAATGCAATCACTGCTTTTTTCTTGATCGTAGAAGGTCAAGCCTAAATTTAATATTGGTCAGTTTGGCTTCCTGCCTCAAGATGAATGTCTGCTGAGTTAAAGGAGACCGAAAAGCTCAAGAGTCAGTTTCCACACTCACTCTTACTCCAGAGAGGTTAGCTTCTGCATTTCTGTCTGGGAGTTCAGGAAAAACTGGGAAACCAATGCATAAGCCAAGAAGTCAGTAAAGTGTTCCATGTCAGGATGCTTTCTGATATTTTGGGATTGTGCCACTCATACATGCCTTATGGGCACTTTGTGGCTCCTCTGTTGACATAGGTACGGCTCTGGTGATTGACACGTGGTCCCTTAGGGCAAACATTTTAGGCCATATTTGGAGATCTTTCATTCTTCACGTCTCAGATTGAGCCACAGAAATCGCTCCAGCAGCTCAGGTAGGTTCAGTTTAACTCTTGCTCCCGTTCAAGTCGGGTTTCTGGACCAGTGGCCTAAACTTGTGGTTGAAGAAACTAAATCGTCTGCAATGTCATTCCCTTCTGACGACCGAGTGGCTGGTGGTACAGTCAGACACCAGCAAAGTATGAGGGGAGCCCTACTTCAAGAACATGGGGGCTCAGGGCCAATGATCTTTTTCAAGGGTCCAAAATGGTGTCCAACGTCCTGGAGTTGAGAGCAGCATTTCAGGCTCTTAGCCTTCAGTCACCTCATCCGGGATAAGCCTGTCCTGGTGAAGTTGGACAGTGCAACCACTGTGGCCTACATCTGGAAACAAGGCTCAGTCTCTCCCTCCTGAAGGAGGTTTCTCTGATTCTAGAATCTACCCAAGTCAATCCTATGTGACTGGTCAGAGGAATCTTCAGGCAAACTATCTGTCCAGGACAAGTCTGGACGACAATGAATGGTCCAGACTACTGCGAGTCTTTTTCGAGAACTAACAGAGCTTGGTGTTTTTCTTCCAGAGGTAGACCTGCTCACATCCCCAGTCAAAACCAAATTGCTGAAGTTCTATTCCAGGGCCCCGAATCTGCAGGCAATAAGGGTGGAGGTGCTGACCACAGAGTGGATTTCCAAGACACCTTAAGCCTTTCTGCTGGTCCTTCTGATTCTCAACTGCCAGCTGAGGCTGCGGCAGGGGAAGGTGACAGTTCTGGTGAAAATCCCAGATTGGCCGAAGGGGCCTTGGTACCCTCTGCTCATCCTTATGAGTGCCAAGGATTGACTCCCTCTGCCTGTAAGATCAAATCTTCTACAAAGTCCCATTCAGCCAGCATCCAACAGGCTCAGGCTGATGACCTGGGTCTGGAGAGGCAGAGGCTAATGGATTTTGAATGCTCTGTGAAGATTGTGAATACTCTTACGAAAACAAGAAAGGACATCCCTAACCGTGCCTATAGTAGAATATGGCATACATTCCCAACATTATTGCTGATGAAGATTTTACGCCGGACTCTGCAGAAGTCTGTTCTGAAATGTCTGCAGGCGTGGCTTGATTTAGGTCTGTGCGTAAGTGTGCTATAGGCACACATTTCGGCTATTCCTGCCTTCACCGGCATCCTACACTATATAATACTGTTTTTCAAGATGCAATTTGGTTGAAACCTCAAATTGTTGTTTCCGAAATGGGATCTCCCATTGCTGTTGGACGTTATTGCATCAGATGCCTTCAATCACCCTGTGGTACCTCTCACTGAAAACTGCTTTACTGGTGGCAATAACATCAGCCAGAAGAGAGTCAGCATTGGTGGCCTTGGGGTTTAAAGAACCCATACTCGCGTACTTCCCAGATGGGTGAATTTTGTGCCTGAACTGATCTTCAGAGTCCATATCACACAAGAGATTGTTCTCCTACGTTCCTTTTGGGGGTACTCAAGAAATTAGCCCATCGATGTGGGCCAAGCTTTAAAATGTTTAATCAAGGCGACTTCTGCCATCAGGAAGTCAGAGCATCTGTTTGTGATTCCAGGTGGAACACATAATGATTTTACAGCTTCCAGCAAGATTATTGCTTCTTGGTTGGTAAAGCCTACAAGCTGAAAGGGTTGGCTGTGCCAGGAGAATCACGGCACTCTTCACTAGAAGGGTCTCGACTAGGGATGAGCCGAACACCCCCCTGTGCGGTTCGCATCCAGAACAGGCAAAAAATTTGTTCGAACATGCCAACACCATTAAAGTCTATGGGACACAAACATGAATAATCAAAAGTGCTAATTTTAAAGGCTTATATGCAAGTTATTGTCATAAAAAGTGTTTGGGGACCTGGGTCCTGCACCAGGGGACATGTATCAAGGCAAAAAGAAGTTTTAAAAATGGCCGTTTTTTTGGGAGCAGTGATTTTAATAATGCTTAAAGTAGCGCTATTATCACTACTAACTACTGTAAAACTACTATCGCTAGCGCCGGCTTTAATGAATTGTCGATTTTAAGGGGAACCCCACGCCAAAATAAAAAAAAAAAAATGGCGTGGTGTCTACCCAAAAATCCATACCAGACCCTTATCCAAGCATGCAACCAGGCAGGCCGCAGAAAAAGAGGGGGGGGCGAGAGAGCGCCCCCCCTCCTGAACCGTACCAGGCCACATGCCCTCAACATTAGGAGGGTGCACCTTGTCCCCATGTTGATGGGGAGAAGGGCCTCATTCCCACAACCCTTGCCCGGTGGTTGTGGGGGTCTGCGGGTGGGGGGCTTATCAGAATCTGGAAGCCCCCTTTAACAAGGGGACCCCCCAGATCCCCCTGTGTGAATTGGTTATGGGGTACAAATGTACCCCTACCATTTCACAAAAACAGTGTCAAAAAGGTTAAAAAACACAAGAGATGGTTTTTGACAAGTCCTCTATTAATTTCTTCTTCTTTCATCTTCTTTCTTCTGGTCTTCCTTCGATGTTCTTCTTCTTCCTCCATCTTCTTCTTCTCCATCTTCTTCTTCCTTCTCTCGTCTCGCCCTGCATCTTCCTCCGGCTTCTCCACTCTGTCCGCATGATCTGCCTCAGTGGGAGTCTTCCGCCATGTGACGCTTCGGTTCTTCTGACACTTTTTATATAACGGAGGGCGGGGTCACCAGGTGGCTCTGAACCACAGGGACTTCACGGGGACTTCCCTGTGGCTTTTCCCATGTTGTCAGAGGGGGCAGGGTCACCCGTTTACGTAACTGGGTGACCCCACCCCCTTCTGACAACACAGGGAAATCCACAGGGAAGTCCCCTGCGTCAAAGGAGGGTGGTGTCACTTGGCGAAGTGTCAGAAGAACCGAAGTGTCACACGGCGAAAGACTCCCACTGAGGCGGATCATGTGGACAGAGCGGAGAAGAAGCTGGAGGAAGATGCGGGACGAGAAGAACGGAGGAAGAAGATGGAGAAGAAGAAGATGGAGGAAGAAGAAGAACACCGAAGGAAGACCAGAAGAAAGAAGATGGAGAAGAAGAAGATGGAGGAAGAAGAACACCGAAGGAAGACCAGAAGAAAGAAGATGGAAGAAGAAGCGGAAAGAAGAAGAAATTAATAAAGGACTTGTCAAAAACCGTCTCTTGTGTTTTTTAACCTTTTTGACACTTTTTTTGTGAAATGGTAGGGGTACATTTGTACCCCATTACCAATTCACACAGGGGGATCTGGGGGTCCCCTTGTTAAAGGGGGCTTCCAGATTCCAATAAGCCCCCCACCCGCAGACCCCCACAACCACCGGGCAAGGGTTGTGGGGATGAGGCCCTTCTCCCCATCAACATGGGGACAAGGTGCTTTGGAGGGCTACCCCAAAGCACCCTCCCAATGTTGAGGGCATGTGGCCTGGTACGGTTCAGGAGGGGGGGCACTCTCTCGTCCCCCCCTCTTTTCCTGCGGCCTGCCAGGTTGCATGCTCGGGTAAGGGTCTGGTATGGAATTTAGGGGGAGCCCCCATTGATACATGTCCCCTGGGGCAGGACCCAGGTCCCCAAACACATTTTATGACAATACCATGCATATAAACCTTTAAAATTAGCACTTTTGATTTCTCCCATAGACTTTTAAAGGGTGTTCCGAGGCTTTCGAATTTGCTGCGAACACCCCAAATTGTTCGCTGTTTGGCGAACGGGCAAACAGCCAATGTTCGAGTCGAACTCATGTTCGTCCCGAACATAAAGCCCATCCCTAGTCTCGACCTTGAGAGTGGCAGCAGGCCGAGTGTCTGAAACTATCTGCAAGGCAGCTACGTGGGCACCAAAATATTCATATTCATGGCTTAATGAGAGTTGAGTTTGGCAGAGGCAACCTGGCTTCTGTTTATTTAGTCAGAATTGAGGAGTGTGTAGCATTATCCCTCCCCTGTTTTGGCTAGTTAGTTCCCAGCTGTGCTGACATGGAGCCGTCAGGAAAACGGAAAATTTAATTCAAATACTTACCGTAATTTTCCATTCCTGACAAGCTCCACGGCAGCACAGATCCCACCAAGCTTGGTAGGACTAGTTACAGAACGCCAAAGCTGTAGGTGTGCTCAAATTTATATGAGTTAGGTCCTGGAGGCATGGGGGGGGAGTCTATACCCAGCTGTGCTGCGATGGAGCTCGTCAGGAAAGGAAATTTACAGGACGTTTTTGAATTCAATTTTCTTTTTTTTTCGAAGTACTATTTACATGTATTAATTAAATCTATAACTGTATTCGTTAACACAGTTTTTCTTGATTAAAAACCAATCGGCAGAGCAACACACTCAGATACTTCCAATCACTCAGCCTTTTGTTATTTTTATAGTGTTGTGTCAAACGACTAGAAATCTGCCTATTATAATGGTGCTGCCAGCCCTACAAAGCTCTTTCTGAAGGAAATATGAATAAAATGACCGTGAAAAGCTGACTCATTATATCTGCTCTGATTCCTCTTATTATTCAGTTTCTGCATCCAGGAGAACAAGTAACCCGTGAATTCACCCAAAATGTTCCTCTGCCCTAGTTAGGACTTTCTGTTAAGTGTGCTCAGGTGCTCTGAAGAGGCAGCATTCATAATTCAAGTGAATTATATGGAAAAAATGTTCATTGTGCATTTCCTTATTCAAGATTTTAATATCTGTAATATATTTTTTGGGGGAGAAGACTTTAAAGTTATTCTCTTGTAATGCATTAACAGTTTTGAGTCTTAACAAAATTTAACTTCCTGACTTCCCTATTTATTTTTTTATATTTCGGTACTTTGCTCCCACTGTCTCCCTCTTTGGGTTTGATAAGTCATTCTCAGCAAGGCTTTTGTGCAGTGCTAAGGTTGCTCCATAAGTTGCTAATAGTTAATGATGCCTTCAAAGTTCCAGGATCCAGTGGCGGAACTACCGCCATAGCGACCCACGCATGCGCTATGGGGCCTGAAGCCGTGTAGGGCCCGGCAGAGGCGGCTCTCTAATTCGGCAATTAGGCTAGTTGAAGAGCCGCCTCTGCTGAAAAATGTCACCACAGGCACGGCGTTAAGCTCCGACCAGCAGCGGGTTGCCTGTGAGCTCCAAGCACGACCAAGCAGTGGAGAGAGGGGTCGGAGCATAGCCGTCTTGGGGAGGGGCCAGCGCTGTGTTGTTTTAAGGAGGAGAAGGGGGAGGAGATTCCAGCAGCCTGAGCAGTGAGCACAATTCCCTCTGCTCGGGAGACACAGATCACGCCCCCCCCCCCAGCCGTCACCCCCCACCACCACTGGAGTGCTCAGCGGTGCGGCGGTTTCCGCACACCCCGGAGGAGGCATCCGGCTGACGAGGAGAGGAAGGCACCGCGGAGGAGGCCTCACGAGCGCTGTATGGAGCCGATCCGACGGAAGGGAAGGTAGGAGAGAAGAAGTGTCTGGGATGCCCCTCTCTGGGGCTGTCAATCAGTGGGGGGGGTTATCAGGGGCTCCAGCTGCAGGGAGAGGCAAAGTTACCACCATGCCACAACCTTTTCTGCAGCCAGCGACCAACAACATTTTTTTTTATGAGAGAGAGACACCCCCCATCCATGTTCCTGCAGCATCCCTCAGCCACTGGTCTTTATATACACCCCTGCCCCCATCCCCCCACTCCATTCTTCCTGATCATATGTCACTAACAGTAAGGACAGCTCAGTCCTGTGCCAGTGTCCCAGTGTGTCCACCTGTGATTGGCAGCCCCTGACCCCTCCCTCCACCCTGCCCTTACCCCTGCCAATGCAGGGCTCCACTGAGGGGGGAGTTGGGAGGTCCCAGTCCAGGGCTGATCCTCTGCCATGGTGGGCCGGGTGCTCCGTATCCTGAGCTGGCACTGCCTGCTGATTGGCTTCTCCACTGCTACCTCCCTCACTGACACCAGCACCGAGATAGAGAGCACCAACACCGGCACTGAGATAGAGAACACTGACACCAGCACTGAGATAGAGAACACTGACACCAGCACCGAGATAGAGAGCACTGACACCAGCACTGAGATAGAGAGCACTGACACCAGCACCGAGATAGAGAGCACTGACACCAGCACTGAGATAGAGAGCCCTGACACCAGCACCGAGATAGAGAGCACTGACATCAGCACCGAGATAGAGAGCACTGACACCAGCACCGAGATAGAGAGCACTGACATCAGCACCAGGATAGAGAGCACTGACACCAGCACCAGGATAGAGAGCACTGACACCAGCACTGAGATAGAGAGCACTGACACCAGCACTGAGATAGAGAGCACTGACACCAGCACCGAGATAGAGAGCACTGACATCAGCACCAGGATAGAGAGCACTGACACCAGCATCGAGATAGAGAGCACTGACACCAGCACCAGGATAGAGAGCACTGACACCAGCACTGAGATAGAGAGCACTGACACCAGCACCGAGATAGAGAGCACTGACACCAGCACTGAGATAGAGAGCACTGACACCAGCACCGAGATAGAGAGCACTGACACCAGCACCGAGATAGAGAGCACTGAGATAGAGAGCACTGACACCAGCACCGAGATAGAGAGCACTGACATCAGCACCAGGATAGAGAGCACTGACATCAGCACCGAGATAGAGAGCACTGACACCAGCACCAGGATAGAGAGCACTGACACCAGCACCAGGATAGAGAGCACTGACACCAGCACCGAGATAGAGAGCACTGACACCAGCACCGAGATAGAGAGCTCTGACACCAGCACCAGGATAGAGAGCACTGACACCAGCACAGGGGCGGATCCGGGGGGGCAACAGGGCAATTGCCCCCCCCCCGAAATAATAGCACACACACTCTGAATGTAATTGTCTCCTGCGCTCCGCTGCCGGCCCAAGTCTCTCTCTCACAGGTGCCGATTAGCGGCGCCGAGAGAGAGACTCGCGTGTGGTACGTACAGGCGGTGGTCACTGACACTGAAGGAAGGATAGGTGGGTGGAGCCTCTTCCTTGCTCTGCACTCATTGCTAGACGCCAGGCGGCCCTGGCGTTAGCAACGAGTGACGTCACGGTCAGTCACACTCACACTGCAGTGGGTGAGTGAGTCACGGCGTCACATCGGAGGTCGGACTCGAGTCTCTCAGAGCCGACCGACGTGACAGTGTGACACAGCCTGGAGCGGCGCTGCCCCTGTTACAATACATACAGTATACACTTCTCTGCCAGCCCTGCATCCCTGCAGTAACTTCCGCCCTCAGTGGGCAGGCAGCAGAGAGATTACATTATCTGTCTGCTGCCTGACTCAGTCTGGGAGTCTGGGACACAACAAGAGACAACCAAAACACCTCAACAGGCAAGTGACAATCCACAAGATGTGGCAGGTAACGTGGCAAGTGACAATCCGCAAGGTGTGGCAGGTGACGTGGCATGTGACAATTCACAAGGTGTGGCAGGTGACGTGGCAATCCGCAAGGTGTGGCAGGTGACGTGGCAAGTGACAATTCACAAGGTGTGGCAGGTGACGTAGCAAGTGGCAATCCGCAAGGTGTGGCAGGCGACGTGGCAAGTGACAATCTGCATCTGGTGGCAGGCAAGTGACAATCCACAAGGTGTGGCAGGTGACATGGCAAGTGACAATCTGCATCTGGTGGCAGGCAAGTGACAATCCGCAACGTGTGGCAGGTGACGTGGCAAGTGACACACTCAGGGCTCCCACTGATTCTGCATTATGGTGAGTTGAACTATTTCATTTTATATTACAATGCAATTATAGAAAATAATGCGCGTCAATCATCTTAACACTGTAACAACCATGGTGCTGGGATGATTGAAGCGCCAACACCAGCCGTTTCCCCGATAAATTGCCCACAAAAATAAACGGATTTTCTGGCAGTGCCCCTCCTGAGACAAGACTCTGGATCCGCCCATGGATCCGCCCATGCACCAGCACCAGGATAGAGAGCACTGACACCAGCACTGAGATAGAGAGCACTGACACCAGCACTGAGATAGAGGGCACTGACACCAGCACTGAGATAGAGAGCACTGACACCAGCACTGAGATAAAGAGCACTGACACCAGCACCAGGATAGAGAGCACTGACACCAGCACTGAGATAGAGAGCACTGACACCAGCACTGAGATAGAGAGCACTGACACCAGCACTGAGATAAAGAGCACTGACACCAGCACTGAGATAGAGAGCACTGACACCAGCACTGAGATAGAGAGCACTGATACCAGCACAGAGATAGAGAGCACTAACACCAGCACTGAGATAGAGAGCACTGACACCAACACTGAGATAAAAGAGCACTGACACCAGCACTGAGATAAAAGAGCACTGACACCAGCACTGAGATAAGAGAGCACTGACACCAGCACTGAGATAAGAGCACTGACACCAGCACTGAGATAAGAGAGCACTGACACCAGCACTGAGATAAGAGCACTGACACCAGCACTGAGATAAGAGAGCACTGACACCAGCACTGAGATAAGAGCACTGACACCAGCACTGAGATAAGAGAGCACTGACACCAGCACAGAGATAAGAGCACTGACACCAGCACTGAGATAAGAGAGCACTGACACCAGCACTGAGATAAGGGAACACTGACACCAGCACTGAGATAAGGGAACACTGACACCAGCACTGAGATAAGAGCACTGACACCAGCACTGAGATAAGGGAACACTGACACCAGCACTGAGATAAGAGCACTGACAGCAGCACTTTAAAGCTCTTAATATATGTGAGTGTGGTAATCTGTTTTTCAATTGCATTCGTTCATTTTTTTTTTTTTGAGGGGGGGGGGCCCCATACAACATTTTGCTATGGGGCCCTGTGATTTCTAGTTACGCCCCTGCCAGGGTCAATGTAATTTAGCAGAGCCAGTTGCATGACACCAATTCTTTCTTTTAGACTATATTTAAAAGTGGCATTCTATCCACTGCCCACCAATGTAAATGGTATTCATCCTACTGGCCACCAATGTAAGTGGAATTCTACTCAATTGCCTAAAATGTATTGGTTTTAGTAGAAGTTCCCTGAGACCTTAAAATTATTTCAAGGGATAAAAAGTTTGAGAAAGGCTGGGTTAGCTAATCCTTCACAGAAGGTAGACCAATAGACCACCCAAGCCTCACATGATGATCCATTACCGATAGGGATGAGCTTCGTGTTCGAGTCGAACCCATGTTCGACTCGAACATCGGCTGTTCGCCTGTTCGCCGAATTGCGAACGATATGGGCCGTTCGCGCTAAATTCGTGTGGCACGTCACGGCCCATAATTCACTGCGGCATCGCAGTGCATTGCTGGCTGATGATTGGCCAAGCATGCACTATGACCCGCATGCTTGGCCAATCACAGCGCCGTCAGTAGAGAGAGCTGTAATTGGCCAAAGCCAGGGTGGCTTTGGCCAATTATGGCTCAGGGGATTTAGTACACACCCCACACTATATAAGGCCGCCTGCACGGCGGCCCTGTGTAGTGTGTGTTCCGGTGTGCTGAGAGATAGAGAGAGAGAGAGACAGTGTCATTTGATTTGAGTTAGATAGATTAGGCAGAACAGTCAGTCAGTTAGCTGCACTTACAGTGTATTGTGTATATATATGCATCCCAGGTGTTGCATATATATATATACACTGTATTCAGTTTAGCTAGATCCGTTCCTGTTATCTTCTATCTAGACTATTTACATTTAATGCAGTGCGTCCTGCTCACAGTGTTCAGCTAGATCCGTTCCTGCTATTTACATTTAGTGCAGTGCGTCCTGCTCACAGTGTTCAGCTAGATCCGTTCCTGTTATCTTCTAGACTATTTACATTTAGTGCAGTGCGTCCTGCTCACAGTGTTCAGCTAGATCCGTTCCTGCAATTTACATTTAGTGCAGTGAGTCCTGCTCACAGTGTTCAGCTAGATCCGTTCCTGCTATTTACATTTAGTGCAGTGCGTCCTGCTCACAGTGTTCAGCTAGATCCGTTCCTGTTATTTACATTTAGTGCAGTGCGTCCTGCTCACAGTGTTCAGCTAGATCCGTTCCTGCTATTTACATTTAGTGCAGTGCGTCCTGCTCACAGTGTTCAGCTAGATCCGTTCCTGCTATTTACATTTAGTGCAGTGCGTCCTGCTCACAGTGTTCAGCTAGATCCGTTCCTGCTATTTACATTTAGTGCAGTGCGTCCTGCTCACAGTGTTCAGCTAGATCCGTTCCTGTTATCTTCTAGACTATTTACATTTAGTGCAGTGCGTCCTGCTCACAGTGTTCAGCTAGATCCGTTCCTGCAATTTACATTTAGTGCAGTGCGTCCTGCTCACAGTGTTCAGCTAGATCCGTTCCTGCTATTTACATTTAGTGCAGTGCGTCCTGCTCACAGTGTTCAGCTAGATCCGTTCCTGCTATTTACATTTAGTGCAGTGCGTCCTGCTCACAGTGTTCAGCTAGATCCGTTCCTGTTATTTACATTTAGTGCAGTGCGTCCTGCTCACAGTGTTCAGCTAGATCCGTTCCTGCTATTTACATGTAGTGCAGTGCGTCCTGCTCACAGTGTTCAGCTAGATCCGTTCCTGCTATTTACATTTAGTGCAGTGCGTCCTGCTCACAGTGTTCAGCTAGATCCGTTCCTGCTATTTACATTTAGTGCAGTGCGTCCTGCTCACAGTGTTCAGCTAGATCCGTTCCTGTTATCTTCCTACTGACAGGCAGGCTTGTCTGGTTACAGTATATAAAGCTACCTGAAGAAAATTACAGGTGTTCTATTTGATCCTATTAGTACCACGGTCAGGCAGCTAGACTATTTACATTTAGTACAGTGCGTCCTGCTCACAGTGTTCAGCTAGATCCGTTCCTGTTATCTTCCTACTGACAGGCAGGCTTGTCTGGTTACAGTATATAAAGCTACCTGAAGAAAATTACAGGTGTTCTATTTGATCCTATTAGTACCACGGTCAGGCAGCTAGACTATTTACATTTAGTACAGTGCGTCCTGCTCACAGTGTACAGCTAGATCCGTTCCTGTTATCTTCCTACTGACAGGCAGGCTTGTCTGGTTACAGTATATAAAGCTACCTGAAGAAAATTACAGGTGTTCTATTTGATCCTATTAGTACCACGGTCAGGCAGCTAGACTATTTACATTTAGTACAGTGCGTCCTGCTCACAGTGTTCAGCTAGATCCGTTCCTGTTATCTTCCTACTGACAGGCAGGCTTGTCTGGTTACAGTATATAAAGCTACCTGAAGAAAATTACAGGTGTTCTATTTGATCCTATTAGTACCACGGTCAGGCAGCTAGACTATTTACATTTAGTACAGTGCGTCCTGCTCACAGTGTACAGCTAGATCCGTTCCTGCTATCTTCCTACTGACAGGCAGGCTTGTCTGGTTACAGTATATAAAGCTACCTGAAGAAAATTACAGGTGTTCTATTTGATCCTATTAGTACCACGGTCAGGCAGCTAGACTATTTACATTTAGTACAGTGCGTCCTGCTCACAGTGTTCAGCTAGATCCGTTCCTGTTATCTTCCTACTGACAGGCAAGCTTGTCTGGTTACAGTATATAAAGCTACTTGAAGAAAATTACAGGTGTTCTATCCCAGCTTAGTGCAGCTACAGGCCATTAGTATGTCTGGAAGGCCAAGAAGGAGAGGCAGACAGTCACAAGCCAATAAGAGAGGGCAAGCAGGCTCTGTGTCTAGTGCTGGTCGTGGAGACGGTGCATCCTCATCAGCACGTGGCCATGGGACACGCTTGGCCTTTTTTTCGGCAGCTGGCCGTGTTGAGCCGCAACATGCGGAAGACTTGGTCGAGTGGATGACCAAGCCGTCCTCATCCTCCTCATCCTCTCTCACCCATGCCCAGGGTGCTTTGTCTGGCAAAGCAGCGGCCTCTTCCCTCAGCTCAATGTCATCAGTGACTCCTTCCCTAGCTCCACCATGTCCTCATGAGGATTCCCTCGAACTGTTTGACCACAGTGTTGGGTACATGCTCCAGGAGGATGCCCAGCGTTTGGAAGGCTCTGATGACGATACTGAGCTCGATGAAGGCAGTAACATGAGCACGGACAGAGGGGGTGCCCAAGAAGGACAGCAATCTGGCAGTCATGCTCCCCCTGCTGCAGCATACTGCCAGGTTTGCTCCAGTGATGAGGAGGGAGGGGATGATGAGGTCACTGACTCAACGTGGGTGCCTGATAGGAGAGAGGAGGAGGAGGAGGAGGAGGAGGAGGAGGAGGAGGAGGCGGCGGCACATCACCAACGAGACAGGATGCCCTCCAGGGGCCAGCCTAAGGGCAGCACATTGACTGCATCACACCCCAAAGCTCCACATGTGCAGGGCGCTGCAGTCTCTGCGCGTTATTCAAAAAGTTCTTTGGTGTGGGCCTTTTTTGAGACGAGTGCATCAGATCGCACCGCTGCTATTTGCAACATATGTCTCAAGCGTATCTCACGTGGCCAAAACATCTCCCGCTTGGGTACCACATGCTTGACCAGACATATGTTGACCTGCCATGCAGTTCGTTGGCAAGCGTATCTAAAAGACCCACACCAAAGAACAAAGAGGATCTCTCCTTGCTCCTCATCAGCTGAGATTTCCAACCCCACTAGACCTTCAGTCCTCTCTGAGACCTGCAGTGAGAGGAATGAAGGTGTAGAATTAGGTGTGTCACAGCCAAGTACTTGTGGGCAATCTGCTTTTGGTACACCGACGTCAGATTGTACCAGGCAAATTTCCCTGCCCCAGCTGCTGCACCGCCGAAAGAAGTTTGCTCCCAGCCATCCACATGCCCAGCGGTTGAATGCTAGCTTGGCAAAATTGCTAGCACTTCAACTGCTGCCTTTTCAGTTGGTAGACTCTGCCCCCTTCCGTGAGTTTGTGGAATGTGCGGTTCCTCAGTGGCAGGTACCCAAACGCCACTTTTTCTCACGGAAGGCGATTCCGGCTCTCTACCGGCATGTGGAAGGCAATGTCCATGCCTCGCTGGACAGGGCGGTCAGCGGTAAGGTGCATATTACCGCTGACTCATGGTCCAGCAGGCATGGACAGGGACGTTACCTAAGTTTCACGGCGCATTGGGTGACTCTGCTGGCAGCTGGGAAGGATGCAGGACAAGGTGCAGTAGTGTTGGAGGTTGTTCCGCCACCACGCCTCCAAAATGCTGATTGTGACACACCTCTCTCCTCCACCCCCTCCTCTTCTTCTTCCTCCATGGCCTCTTCCTCGGAACCAGCGGTGCTCCGTAGGCGTTCAAGGGGCTACGCAAGTACGCAGGCCAAAAGATGCCATGCGGTGCTTGAGCTGGTGTGCTTGGGGGACAGGAGCCACACTGGGGCAGAGGTTTTGTCAGCTCTGCAGGGGCAGGTTCAGAGGTGGTTGACGCCACGCCAACTTAAGGCAGGAATGGTGGTTTGCGACAATGGCACCAACCTCCTCTCTGCCCTCCGACAGGGACAAATGACCCATGTGCCCTGTTTGGCTCACGTCCTTAACTTGGTGGTGCAGCGGTTCTTGGGCAGGTACCCGGGCTTACAGGATGTCCTGAGGCAGGCCAGGAAAGTCTGTGTGCATTTCCGCCGGTCATATAATGCCAGTGCTCGGCTGACGGACCTCCAAAAGGAGTTTAACCTGCCCAAGAACCGCCTAATCTGTGACATGCCCACCAGGTGGAACTCAACGTTGGCCATGCTGCAGCGGCTGCACACGCAGCAGAGGGCCATCAATGAGTACCTGTGCGACTATGGCACCAGGACAGGGTCAGGGGAGCTTGGTTTTTTTTCCCCACGCCAGTGGGCCATGATCAGGGATGCATGCACTGTCCTGTCACCATTCGAGGAGGCCACGAGGATGGTGAGCAGTGACAGTGCATGCATCAGTGACACTGTCCCCCTTGTCCACCTGTTGGAGCACACGCTGCGTGGAATAATGGACAGGGCACTTGAGGCAGAACAGAGGCAGGAAGAGGAGGACTTCCTTAGCTCTCAAGGCCCCCTTTATCCAGACAGTGTTCCTGCGTGCCCGCCGATCACACAGGAAGAGGACGAGGAGGAAGAGGAGGAGGAGGAAGATTGTGTCAGTATGGAGGTGGAGCCTGGCACTCAGCATCAGCAGCAGTCTTTAAGGGATCAGTCCCAAGAAACACATGGACTTGTACGTGGCTGGGAGGAGGTGGCTGCGGACCATGTCGTTCTTAGTGACCCAGAGGACTCCGGACCGAATGCCTCAGCAAACCTACGCTGCATGGCCTCCCTGATCCTGCAAAGCCTGCGTAAGGATCCTCGTATTCGTGGTATCAAGGAGAAGGACCAATACTGGCTGGCAACCCTCCTTGATCCACGTTACAAGGGTAAGGTTGCGGACCTTATCTTGCCATCGCAGAGGGAGCAGAGGATGAAACATCTTCGGGAGGCCTTGCAGAAAGGTCTGTGCAACGCGTTCCCAGAGACTGGGAGGTTACAAACTCCTGTTTCTGGACAACGTGTTGCTGAGGCTTCGGTCAGTCAAAGAAGGAGCGGTGGAGAAGGTGGCCGTCTGACCGATGCGTTCAGACAATTTTTTGGTCCGCAGCCCCAAGGTATGATCGGTTCCAGCAACCATCGCCAGCGTCTGTTTTACATGGTGCAGGAATACCTAGGGGCAAGATCAGACTTGGACACCTTTCCCACCGAAAATCCTCTGGGTTACTGGGTCTTGAGGATGGATCACTGGCCAGAGCTTGCACAGTATGCAATTGAGCTACTGGCCTGTCCTGCATCCAGCGTTCTTTCGGAACGCACATTCAGTGCTGCTGGAGGCGTGGTAACCGATCACAGGGTGCGTCTGTCCACCAACTCGGTCGATCGGCTGACCTTCATAAAAATGAATGAGTCTTGGATCACCACCAGCTACCAAGCACCTGATGCTGATGTAACCGAATAATTTTTTTTGAAATCTCAGATCCCTTCAAAGACTGCCTATGCTGATGCTGAGTGACTATCCCTGAGTAATTATCCTCTTCCTCCTCAATCATCACGCTGATAGCTTGTAAGAACATTTTTGGTTCTGGGCGCCACCACCAGTGCCTAAGGCACAATTTTTCAGCCCCTGTTTAACAGGGGCGTGTAATTACAATTTTTGATGTAATACTTTGCAGCAGGGCTCGTTCCTGCATTCCAACTAGAGTGTCTGTGAGGGGTTGCAGTGTTGTGGCACCAGCACCAGTGCCTAAGGCCCAATTTTTCTGCCCCTGTCTAACAGGGGCGTGTAATTACAATTTTTGATGCAATACTTTGCAGCAGGGCTCGTTCCTGCATTCCAACTAGAGTGTCTGTGAGAGGTTGCAGTGTTGTGGCACCAGCACCAGTGCCTAAGGCCCAATTTTTCTGCCCCTGTCTAACAGGGGCGTGTAATTACAATTTTTGATGCAATACTTTGCAGCAGGGCTCGTTCCTGCGTTCCAACTAGAGTGTCTGTGAGGGGTTGCAGTGTTGTGGCACCAGCACCAGTGCCTAAGGCCCAATTTTTCTGCCCCTGTCTAACAGGGGCGTGTAATTACAATTTTTGATGCAATACTTTGCAGCAGGGCTCGTTCCTGCGTTCCAACTAGAGTGTCTGTGAGGGGTTGCAGTGTTGTGGCACCAGCACCAGTGCCTAAGGCCTAATTTTTCAGCTCCTGTTCAACAGGGGCATGTAATTACAATTCTTGATCTAATATTTCACAGCAGGGCCCTGTGAGGGCTTACAGTGTTGTGGCCACAGCAACACCTAAGGCCCAAATTTCTGCTGAGTATATAGGGCAGGACCCTACTTTCAAACATCTAACTTACAAACGACTCCTACTTGCAAACGGAAGGAGACAACAGGAAGTGAGATGAAATCTACCCCTAGGAAGGGAAATTCTTTCCTGTAAGAGTTAATATGGGAAAACAATTTCTCCTTTCCACTGATGCTTTCCAATCCTTGTTCCACAAAAAAACCCAAATTTTCAAAAAACATTTTTCATTGGGACAAAAAAGTGAGGTGAAATCTTCTGAAGAGGAGGAAAGACAGCAAAACAAATGTCACAGGGGTGATAACCCTTCCCTATGTTTTCCAAAAAGCTTAGAAAAGATTTTTTGGCTGGAGCTAAACACGTTAAAAATGTTCAAAATTACAAACAGATTCTACTTAACAACAAACCTACAGTCCCTGTTTGCACCGCCTGTATACTGCTGTTCAGAGTATATAGGGCCTGGTGGCCCCACACCTTTCCTTATTTTAATTTGGGTGCGGGGTTCCCCTTAATATCCATACAAGACCCAAAGGGCCTGGTAATGGACTGGGGGGTACCCATGCCGTTTGTCTCACTGATTTTCATCCATATTGCCATGACCCGACATGACATTAAACCCGCAAGCAGTTTTAAATGAGATTTTTTCCTTTAAAAATGACATTTGGTGCAGGGACTGTTCTAAACATGGGAAACACGCGTCACTTTACAGGCATACTATAGACACCCCCCAGGTACGATATTTAAAGGAATATTTCACTTTTTTTTTTTTTTACTTTAAGCATCATTAAAATCACTGCTCCCGAAAAAACGGCCGTTTTTAAACATTTTTTTTGCATTGATACATGTCCCCTGGGGTAGGACCCGGGTCCCCAAACCCTTTTTAGGACAATACCATGCAAATTAGCCTTTAAAATGAGCACTTTTGATTTCGAACGTTCGAGTCCCATAGACGTCAATGGGGTTCTAACGTTCGTGCGAACTTTCGGTCCGTTCGCGGGTTCTGGTGCGAACCGAACCGGGGGGTGTTCGGCTCATCCCTAATTACCGACATGCCTATAGCTCAGGAGGTTTACTGACAAATAAATAACCACCAATCACTACATTTGTAACTGTATAAATTTGAGCAGCCACTGTGCCAGAATAGAGCCAGATGATTTCTGTCCATCTTAGCGTGTACTGTTGAGTATTTTGAATCTTATTGTTCATATTATAAAATACAAAAAATACAAAAAATTTTAAAATGTAAAAAAATGGAGCATCTAAATTGCAGCTCCACTTACAGTATATATGTTGCAATGACTTTTAGGGCTTGTTTACGCTTCAAAATGTAGCTTTGGATGTGCTTTTTTAAAGCGCTCTAAATGCCAACCAAAGCACCTGTTACTAAATAAAATGGTTAGCTTACAGTCCTGTTTACACATAACTTTTGCTTTGCTTCACTTCAAAAATTGTACCCATGTTGCTTTCTTGGTGCTTCAAAGTGTCTCTGAAGCCCCCATAGATGCCTATGACAATGCTCGCTTGAAGCACCTGCAGCTTTTGAGAGGCTTTTATTTAGCTTTAGCCTAGGTTCACACTGAGTGCGGGAATGAAATTGTGCGAGTTCAGCTGAACTCGCGCAATTTCATTCCAGCATGTCAGTCAAGATTTCGGGGACGATTTCAGAGACATCTGTGTGGGCTTCTGCACAGATATTAATGGAAATCGCATCCCGAAATCGCCAAATTAATGCATTTTTGTGCATCTGCGTTTTTGCAAAGGGTCAGGGACTTTTTTCCCGCAAAATGCAGCGTTTTGCATGTAATAGAATTCAATGGACCCACATCCAAAACACAAGTACTGCGTTTTTTACCGCGATTTTACCATGATTTTGCTGTGATTTGCGTTTTTATTTCTTTTTTTTACACCGTATATAACTGGTTGCTAAGGAGGGGGTCGGGAAGCCGACCGTCGCGTCCTTAACAACCGATGAATCATCAGCTGTCAGCTGGCTTTGCTCAATGTAAAAAAAAATGCCAGCTTAAAAAAAAATCGTGAAAAAAACCAGTGTGGGCCCCCCCTCCTGAATCATACCAGGCCGCATGCCCTCAACATGGGGGGATGGGTGCTTTGGGGCAGGGGGGGGCTCTGCGCCCTCCACCCCAAAGCACCTTGCCCCCATGTTGATGGGGACAAGGGCCTCTTCCCGACAACCCTTGCCCGGTGGTTGTCGGGGGCTTATCGTAATTTGGAAGCCCCCATTAACAAGGGGCCCCCAGATCCCGGCCCCCCCTATGTGAATGAGTATGGAGTACATTGTAGCCCTACCCAAAAAAAGTAGTGTAGTGTTAAAAAATACAGTAGACAGTTTTTGACAAGTCTTTTATTAAAAATCTTCTTCTTCTTCTCTGCTTCTTCCTCCGGTCTTCCTCCATCTTCTTCCGCATCTTCATCCTCCGGTCTTCTCCTTCTCCCCTTGCTTCTTCTTCCGCTCTTTCTCTGTCTTCTTTGTCCAGTGTTCTTCTTCCTCTGCCGCCGCTCCCGCTGATGACCCTCCTCCGTTGCTGCATCCTGCTGATGCCGATGTCTTGAATTTTTAAAATAATGATGGGGGCGTGGCAATCGGAATACATTATCCGGCGGCCATGCCCCCTTGTGGCGTCACCGCCCGGGGCATGCTGGGTCCGTGATGGCAGAATGGCAAAAGGGGGGATTAAATTTATGGCAGGATTTATTTTTCATCCTGCCATAAATTTAATTTCACCTTCTTCTAAGGAATACATTTCTACCTTGGAGTAATAAGGTCCTAACATCTCATGTAGCATTTTTTCTACACACTTCTTTTTGGCTCACTAAAATAACTTTTTTTATTGCCTTTCTTTCCACTCCCCCTTCTCATGCTGGCTAAAAACAGGTGTAGTCACTAACCACTTGAGTAATTGGTGGTATCAATTAAATATGTTATTTTTCTGTGACACTAACCTGGTAGGCCAACTATGTAGAGATGGAGTTCGCATATGTGTATGTGAGTATATATATATATATTTCCATATCTGTTTCAAACTAGCTATGACTAAGGCTATTGCCGAAACGCGTCAGCTTATTGTTTTATTGTCACTCTGATGTACCAATAAACTACACTTCAAGGATTACAGTTTTGCCGGCTCTTCTTACTACTAGAAATGCAACATTCAACTTACTTCCTTTGATCCCAAACTAAGACTGCATAAAGCAGGAGTGGGCAATTAATTTTCCTAAGGGGCCACATGAAAAACTAGGACTGTTGTGGAGGGCTGAACCTAATTCTGCTGAGTATTAATTTTGGACCTGGGAAGGCCCATAAGTACATAAACATATAGAAAACAAACACCTGGTGCTAGGAATAATAGGTACGAAATAGGTCATGAAATAGGTCTCTTTAAGACAGGTGGTTTGGGGTTGGTAAAAATGGGTGGCTGAGCCAGATCGAGATCAGGCTCAGGTATGTATTGCGGGGGGGGGGGGGGGGGGCTGCATGCAAAAGTTTTTTTTTTAACCTTACTACATAGAATGCAGTAAGGTAAAAAAAAACTTCTGCCTTCACAACAACTGTAAATGCAATTTAGCAAGTCTAAAGTGATACTGCAGCATAATTAATCAGGGCCTTAGTGTTTACTTTTATAATTAGCTCTGATGCTTTGCCATGAGAAACTGCTGTTGTAAAATTTCTTAGTGCTCACTGCTCATGATGCTTCTGCCTGTGAGAGTTATGTGTCAGCACCAGTAGTTGGTAGTCCTGATGCACTGAAGTGCAGAGCAGATAAGGTAGAAGATTCCCAAGAGAACATCACAGCACCATACACCAGTGGCCAAAATTGTGGACGTGTTTGAAAAATTTAGGATTTGTCTAATTTGGAATGATACCACTCAGATGATTTCCCCTCACTTCCTGCTCCAGTGACAACTCAAATCTTTAAATTTCCCAACACGTTCTGTACCAGGGATAATGGTCACCAGAACCAATAGGGAGGATGAGTATCTTCAGTGGGGATGCAAACAGCAATAAAAACATGAATTTGTATAAATGAAGTTTAAACAAATTCATATGGGCCTAATGGCTACGGTGAAGTTGCCCTAAAGCACAAACAGGGTGCCTCTTAAATGGGGGACCCAAAATTTTTATTATACATATACAAAGCCTAAATAAGGTGTCAGACCAATGAACAGGGAGTCCAAAAATGTTTAATATTTGTGTTCGTTTAGCAAGACAATGCGATGGTCAACGTGTTTCAGGGGTTCAAAGATATCTCCCTTCCTTGAGGCTATAAAACAAACATAGAATTGACACACATTTGTACTGAACTCTAAAATTTAAATGTGTGAACACCAATATTACATTGTTTTGGATTTCCATTTCATTGGTCTGGTGTTTTTTGGACTTTGTATACAGAACATAGCAATAGCACATAACAGGGGTTTAACCCCTCTAAATTCTATATAAAAGTGAAGAAAGCATTTTGGATGGGGGTACACTTTATTCGGCTGCATTTAGACACTTCTATAATAACACAGTGTAGGCACCAGCAATGTTCAGTAGGTGTTTGGTAATCCAGAAAACAACCACAACAGGCACCGTAGTCATGTTTGTGCTTCTGTATGGTGACCAATGGCTGCCAAAATAATGTTCCTCCATCCTGTGGGTATAGACGATGGTGCTAAGAAACCAATACTGTTGTCACGGGTATCACCAGACTTGTAACGACAGAGAGAAATTCAGAGTATGGAACAGGTGCAATATAAGTGCTCTTTGTAAAAAAGTGAAACACACACAACAGTGTAACCTAAAATGAAACATGCAAATTAAACACAAATAAGCAAACAGGAGCATAATGACAATGGGATTCATGAGCAGGGGACATGCAAAAACAGCAAGAAACAACTACATACAAACCATATATAATATAAAAAGGGGTAAATAACAAGAAAATAAAGGGTCAAGGGTCAAGCAGAGCTGGGTAAGGCAAGGCTAGGAACAGGCTGTACAGGGCAGTCCAGATTTATAAGAGCCTCCCCTCTACACAAAAATATAATTCTCACATTAGCTTCTTTTATTAAAATGCATCTGGGGAAGCATTATTTTGTCTGTAATCAACTTTAAAATGTTTTACTTTGGTGCTGTGTATCAATTTTAAACAAATGTTGGTGGCTCAAGCAAACCATGCATTGAACACTTACACTCTTATGCCGCGTACACACGATCGCATATTCCGACAACAAAATCAAAAATGTTTTTTTTCCGACGCATGTTGGCTCAAACTTGTCTTGCATACATACAGTCACACAAATCTTGTTGGAAATTCCCGAACGTCAAGAAAACGGTGACGTACAAGACGTACGATGAGCCAAGAAAAATGAAGTTAGCAAAATAGCCAGTGCGTCTCTTCTGCTTGATTCCGAGCATGCGTGAAACTTTGTGCGTCGCAATTGTGTACACACGATCGGAATTTACAACAACGGATTTTGTTGTGGGAAAATTTGAGATCATTTAACATTAAAGTGGTTGTAAACCGGCCCTAACAACTTTTGCTCTTTCGTAATCTATATAGCACAGGCAGCTGATCGCTGCCAACGAAAGTTCACTCACTGTTTTTGTTGCTATATAAATCGTCCTTCTATGTGCAGTGACGTCAGCCGCAATTGCGCATTGCATATATCGTTTAACGGCACACAATGTGTGCCGTTTCTGTCTCCTCTGCATGCCGGGTCATTATGTTATGCCCCGTACACACGGTCGGATTTTCCGATGGAAAATGTCCGATCGGAGCGTGTTGTCGGAAATTCCGACCGTGTGTGGGCTCCATCGGACATTTTCCATCGGATTTTCCGTCACACAAAGTTGGAGAGCAGGAGATAAAATTTTCCGACAACAAAATCCGTTGTCGGAAATTCCGATCGTGTGTACACAAATCCGACAAACAAAGTGCCACGCATGCTCAGAATAAATAAAGAGATGAACGCTATTGGCCACTGCCCCGTTTATAGTCCCGACGTACGCGTTTTACGTCACCGCGTTTAGAACGTTCGGATTTTCCGACAACTTTGTGTGACCGTGTGTATGCAAGACAAGTTTGAGCCAACATCCGTCGGAAAAAATCCTAGGATTTTGTTGTCGGAATGTCCGAACAAAGTCCGACCGTGTGTACGGGGCATTACACTGAGGATGGCACAGAGGGAAGCCTTGCGATGCTGCACTATGACGCTATGGCGCATGTGCAAGATTTGGTCAGGGAAACGAAGTAAGGGCGGAAATGACGTCCACAAACTATTCAACATACAGGAGTATGAATGGTGCGGCCAATACCCGGAAGACACAAAATATTAAAACTGATAAATAAGGTATTTGCAAGCCTCATTTTTGAGAATTTTATATGTGTGTGGTTTAGCAATCATTTACACTATTTATATATTTTTAAAAAAAGGAAAAAGTTACGGGGTTTACTTCCTCTTTAAAGTAAAACCTTAGGAAAAACTTTTTTTTTTTTTCATTTTGAAAAGAGCAAGTAAGGATTATAACCCCTGTCAGTTTTTTTTTTTTTTTTGCCATCTGTGTCCCATTGGGGAGATTTCCCTTCATTTCCTGTCCCATAGCCAAGCAGGAAGTAAGTAAATACCTGCAAACTAAGGGAATTCTTTGGGGTACCCCCAGGTCTCCAGAACTAGCATCCCCATCAGAAGATTTCCCTTCTGTTACTTTTGTGGGGACATCCCAGAATTTGTGATTTCTTTTTCTTTCACTTTTAATGATAAACAGAACAAATAGAGAGGGTGAATCTCCCTAATGGGGGCACAAAACAATAACATCTTTTTTTTTTTTTTTCTTTAAATATTTTTTATTGTTTTCAACATTAACAAAAAAAAAAATAATACACATATACATTAAAATACATCTATCAAATATCCTTTGACCATTATCCTTTATACCTTCTTTACCAACATTACATTATAACCATTAACCCCCGCCCTCCCACTTCCCTTCCCATTAGGATATCCGTCTTCTATATATATGTTCCTTAATTACGACATTTGTTGGGAACTATTTTTTCCTTAACGTTTCCCACTATTAACCAAACGTTTCCTTGGGACTCTAATGCAACATTCAAAGGGGGCATGCCATTTCTTGTAATCAGGGCTTCCATGTCTTAGCAAACTTGCCATAGTTACCTCTTCTAGTGAAAATTGTTTTTTCCTTCCACACTAATGCATTTATAGTCATAACCCATTCTTCCGGAGTAGGGGGCATTGTTGATTTCCAGGATTGTGCAATTAGTTTCCTCACTTGATACAGGCACCTTGCGGTCGCTATAATTGTACTCGCATTCCCTAAGTTTTCATTGATGTGGCCCAAAACACATACTTTAGCTTCTAGTTCTAAGTTAATCCTAAATGTAGTATTAATAATTTTTTAAATCCCTGACCAATATCTGACCAATTTTGGGCATCTCCACATCATATGTATAAGGTCCCCTATCCCCCAACATCTAGGACACTTGTCATCAGGTCTACAGCCAAACATAAACAATTTCTTAGGGGTGTAGTAAGCTCTATGTAGCAATAACAGAAGTGAAGCTTTTTGTGAAGGAGAAACCGACACCAATGGGCCGAATTCAAGAATCCTCTTCCATTGATCCTCAGTTATCTCCCCCACATCTGCCTCCCATCTTTCTTTGATCCTAGAGGGCGCTTCCTGCATATTAATTCTGCATGTTATTTGTGCATATATCTCAGATATAAGACCTTTAGTGATGTCTGCCTTAATTATTTTTTGGAGAAGTGGGATCTTACTCCATTCCAATGGGTGGTCCTTGAACTGATTGCCCAAAGCATGTCTAATCTGTAAGTAACTATAGAATGTTTTATTTGGGATCCCATACTCTTGTCTCAACTCAGCAAAAGATTTTAAAATGTTTCCCTCATAAAATTGAATCAGCCGACTTATACCATGACTTTCCCATATCTTATTTTTCTCTATAGTTAATAACTCCTGCAGATGTTTATTATGCCAAATGGGCGAATATTCTGTAGCTCCTCTGTACCCCATGGTTCTCTTAAATGTCTGCCAAACTTTAATAACCATCTTAAGTGTTGGACACTCGCCTTGTAGTGAGTCTGCCTCTAACGCTTCCAGCAATGATTTGTGTGGATTCCCCTGCAGCATAATTTTACCACTGGCATTCCCCCCTACCGGGGTAGCACAACCCCCCATTTGCTGTAATTGAGCTGCCAAATAGTAGCTATGCGGATGGGGGACCGCCATTCCCCCTTCATTAGTGGGTCGCTGCAGCGTTTGCAAACTAATCCTGGCCCGACCTTTCTTCCATATTAACTCCCTAAATAGGGTATTTATTTTTAGGAACCATTTTCCCCCAATCCAAACTGGGGGATTATGGAGTAAGTACAGTAACTGTGGCATCCATATCATTTTAACCAGGTTGGCACATCCTGCCACAGACAGAAGAAGTCTATTCCAGATATCGCTTTTCCTTTTAAATTTCGATAGAAGTGGGACTAGGTTATCCCTAATATACTGGTTGGGATGGTATTAGTGAGTGGATCGACCGGCAGGAGCGATGACTTCTCCCAGTTAATAGCTAGGCCCGAGAACCTACCAAACCCCTCCACTATGTGCATCACTTTTTCCAATGAGAACACCGTATCTCCCAGAAAAAATAAAACGTCATCTGCATATAGTGCTATGCTTTCTTCCCCACATTTTCTCTGAAATCCCTGTAATCCAGTTGATGATCTCACCACTTCTGCTAATGGCTCCATCGCTAGGGCGAACAGCAGGGGTGATAACGGACACCCCTGTCTCGTCCCTCTCTCAAGAGGAAGCCTTTCTGAGTATTCATTGTTGATTTTTAATCTGGCACTTGGGTGATTATATAGTGTTTTCAGCCATCCAATAAATGAAGGGCTGATTTCAAACTTCTCCAATACCCACCAAAGGTATCCCCATTCTAGGCTGTCAAAAGCCTTGGCTGTGTCCAGGGACAAGACAGCCCTAGAGCCCATGTTTTCTGTCGGGGCCTGGAGATTCTTGTATACCCTTCTGATATTAATGCTGGTAGACCTGTTGGGAATGAACCCCGACTGGTCCGGGTGTACAAGTTTTGAGATACATTTATTCAACCTGGTTGCCAACACTCTTGCCAAAATGTTAACGTCAGAACACAATAATGTTATCGATCTGTAGGTGGATGCATCAAGTTGGTCCTTCCCTTCTTTCTGTATTACAACAATGTTATTTTCTAAAATCGAAGAAGGCAGTCTTCCCCTTTTAGCTGCCCAATTCAGTGTTTTTAGAAGCTCTGAGATTAACACCTCCCCATAACGTTTATAGGTCTCTAATGGCAACTCATCCGGGCCCGGGGATTTTTGGTTGGACATATCAGCTACTGCTTTTTGCAGTTCCTCCAGGGCTTTTGGAGACTCCAACCCATTCCTTTCATTTACTGAGAGAGCCGGCAATTCAACACCCTCAAGGAACCTATCCATCTCTCCCCGATCTGAACCCTGCCGTGACTTACACAAATCCCTATAAAATTCGAAGAATGTTTCCATAATCACGGCAGGCTCAGACGAGATTTCACCACTTGGGGTTCTAATCATAGAAATAACTGAGGAAGGAGAATTGGTCTTTGCTACAAGTGCCAGCATACGGCCCATTTTTTCCCCTTCTCCAAAACAATTTTGTTTCTGAAAAAGTCTCTTATTTTCGGTTTTTCTGATAATTGCCACTTTATACTGCTGCTGCTTCTTAAGCCATGTCTCCTGCTTCTCTGGGGTTGGATCTATGACATACTGTCTCTAAGAATCTATCACCTCCTTTCTGATATGGTCCTCCCTTTCCCTTGATTTCTTCTTTATTTTTGCCACCTGTTGAATTAAAAGCCCCCTAAGAAATGCTTTTAGGGTATCCCACACTACCCCCGCTGGCGCTGTATCTATATTAAGTTCTACAAACTCTTTTAATCTCGAGGTTATTTCTTCTGGGTTCCCTATTAGCTCCGTCCATAGTGGGTTTATTGTCCACATTTTCTGGGTACATCTGTCATGTATATTTACAGTTAGAGTCAAGGGTGAGTGAGAAACAATAACATCTTGACAGGTGCTATAATCCCTCTTCAACTAAAAAAAAAAGTTTTGCCTTTAGTTTACTTTAAGGAAGGTAACCTACAATTGCTTATGTGCATGCTCGTGCAACCTCATAATGAAATTGTGTCATGCATACCTCACAACTTTTGTAAATGGGAATGAGTGACACCAATAAGCAAAAGTATGCAGGCATAGGACACACACCCCTGCTACGCCCCCTTAAAGGAGAACTATACAAAAAAAAATTAAGAATAATTAAATCCACAAGTGCTTACCACTACTATTCCTTTATACTGGCCTTTGAAACTTACAAATGTAGCAATTAGAGATTGGATGAAAAGTTTAACACTGGGAAACAGTTTTTGAAAGATAAGAAATGCATGTTATATATAGCTATATAGATCAGACCAAAATGAGGGACAAATGAGGAGGAAAGAGGGACAGAGGAACTTTGTTCCAAATCAAGGACAGTCCCTTGAAATCATTCATTAAATTAATGCCATCAGTTTGTTAGTAAAAAGGGTCAATTTTAATTCCGGTGTATGATGGGCCCTTCAAACATGAAGTGCCCCAGGCACCCCCAAGGGATAAATTCAAACCTGAGGCAGGGTAGTGTAATAATCAGCAAAATGCTGAGGCATGTGAAAATTGGCATTAGGGCCATTCACATTAAGACTTACGTTATGACCCCCATCATGTTACTACAAAGCACAGTAACACTCTGCAAATGTGTGCTGCTTGCATTGCAATGCAAAGTTAATTGCACTTCAACTCACATCTTTACTTCAACGCAGGGCATGCGTGAGTTTTAACTCACCAATAGACATAAGCTTCAGTTTCATACTAATTTACATGTTTAGAGTTCAGACAAACATTTGAGCACACTCAGCCACGTCTCATAATACAACCTCCAGTGGTAGTGGGAGTAAAACATTTGGCTACTGCTGCTAAATGTGACAGCTTCCCACTCAGGCTGGTTGTTAGGAAGCAGGTGGCTGTCAGCTTCCTAGTATCCAGTGAAAAATCCCTGCCAGCTGTTCAGCTGTCAGCCAAATATTCCAGAACTGGACTGGCCTCTATGAGGCAGTGAGCACAAGTTTTATAACAGCTGGCTTAGGTCGGAAGTGGGTGGTGATGACAGCAACCCTACTAGTGGAGTGGTCAGGCAGGTTAAACGGCCATAATTGCTAGGATGTCCAAGCTACTATTATGTGTCCTCCTGTGTCCTGTTGGTCCTCACACATGCCACAGGGCTTGCCTTTGGACTGGACCTGGAACCTCCAGGAAGGTGGGACCTTGGAAAGTGTGAAGCGAAGTGTACTCCTGATCAGGCCTATTGGCTGGGGAAGTGTTGGAACCTGCACATGAAAAAGAGCTGGTGGGATGGGGTTGATCGACGACACTCCATCCCTGCAAAGATGGCGTTTTTTGTCACCAGGGTCGGGAACTGGCTAAACAACCCAACCCCTGGGTAGCCCATCCTTTAGGCTGCCAGGTTAAAGTGATGACTAATGGCAAAATTCCTTTGGATGCAGAGAGACACCCAGTGGGGCCAGTATCCCAGTGTCACCGGAATCACAGTAAAACCTTTCGGCCAAACAAAGAGATGACAGGTTCCTGGTATTGCTTTATTCAGCAGGTGATAAGTTATGGGTCTCTCTCCCGTTTCCCAAAGCCTCAAACTTTTTTTCTAAAGTGTGGTGGGTGGGGCCAGAGATCATCCAGCCATAACAAAGTAGAAATATTTAGTGTTGCCTCACAATCAGTAGAGCTCACAGGTGCCCGATCAGCAGTCTCACAGCTGTATAATATATCCATAAAAGTGATCTGCACCACTGTTGCTGCTCTTAAAATCCTGTTCATTGTAGAAACCTCAGTGTACAAGTCAGGGATTGTCAGGAACCATGAATCAGGCTGAGACAGAAAATGCAGTAAAAATCACAACAATGTAATGGTAAAAATGGTACAGATCAGTAAACGTATATAAAACATAAGCCAGGGATCGGAAACCAAAGCGGGTCGACGAGTCAGTAATCAGGAAACCAAAAATCAGTATAGTCGGAGGCAAAAAAACAGGATCAGGAACCAGAAGGGACATCAGCTGGCAAAGTCTTTCACAGGAACACAGCAGAGAACTCCAGATATGTTGACCAGGTGAAGGCATGAAAGGAGTTAACAAGGCAGTTTAAACAGCCAGAAGGGGCTGGCTGTAGGCGGGACTGACGAGCAGGTAATGATAATCAGGTGAGCCACTGTGGAAACAATGAGTGCTGACAATTACCTGACTGCTGAGCAGGCTGAGCACAGAGAATAGAGCTGCTAAGAACCCAGCCCCAACAGTACCCCCTCCTCAATGACCCCTCCCCCTTGGAGGGGCACCAGGTTTGATGGGAAAACATCTATGGAAAGCACAGAGGAGGGCAGGAGCATGTACGTTCGAGGATGAGACCCAAGAGCCTTCCTCCAGACCTTAACCTCTCCAATGAACAAAGTACTGTAGGCAGATTTTATCTCATACTCTTCATGGTTCTCAACATGAACCAGGTGAGGACGTGGTAGATGGTGAAGCGGTTGCACACTAAAGGTTTCAATAAGAAAACATGAAATACATTAGAAATACGCATGTTGAAAGGAAGGTCTAATGCGTAGGTCACTGGGTTGATCCTACGGAGAATACAGAAAGGCCCAATATACCACAATGCCATTTTCAGTGAGGGAACACAGAGTCAGAGGTTACGAGATGACAGCCAGACCCTCTCCCCAACCTGGTAGGAAGGCGCGGTCAGCATGGAGTTTGTACCTATCAGTGGCACGTCCCAAGGACTTTTGGACCTGCACCCAAGTGGAACGGAGATCCCTGAGATGCTCCTCTAACACAGGAATTCTTTGAGGAACAAATGTGTCAGGCAACATGGATGGCTGGAACCCATGATTCCCCATAAACTAAGACAATCAGGAAGCGGCTTTGATGGCACTATTGTGAGCAAACTCTGCCCAAGGTAAGAGGTCTGACCAGTTGTTATGGTGGTCAGAAATATAGTAATGTAGAAACTGCACCAAGGCATGGTTGGCTCGTTCTGCGGCCCCATTGGACTGCGGTTGATACGTTGCTCCCTTAAGGGCAGTCAAAAAATTCCATAATCAATGGGTTTGGATAAGTGTTCTTAATTGTGATGCAATTTAGACCCCTATAAAAAAAGGTTGATAAAAGGTGTCAGTTCACCACTTCTTTTTCACAAAGAGGAAGCCAGCATTGGCAGGAGACGAAGATTTGCAGATGAACCCCTGCGAAAGTGAATCGGCAGCATAGTCCTCCATGGCTTTATCCTCCGAGACAGAAAAAGGGTAGACCCGGCCAGGAGGAGGCATGGCACCAGGTTGAAGGTCAATTGCTCAATCATACAACTGGTGTGGAGGCAAAATACCGGCTTGACCTTTGTCAAAGACATCGCTAAATTTGCGGTACTCCTCTGGCAAAGAGGAGAGTGAAGACATGCACAAGACCTTAACCACTTGCTGAAAACATGTTTTACTGCATTGTGGCGACCAGGAAAGAACCTCAGCACGATGCCAATCAAAAGAGGGATTGTGCCTCTGTAACCAAGGATAATCAATGACCCACGGGGATATGAGGTGAGGAAATGACTTGAAATTGGATTATCTCAGGGTGAAGAGCCCCTACGGCCATGGTCAACGGAGCAGTCTCACGAGTCACATGGACAGGCTGTAAAGATCTCCCAATAGCCTCAATAGCAAGTGGAGTGGCACGAGGCTGCAGCGGAATCGAGTGCTTGGACACAATGCCACTATCTATGAACAAGCCTGCGGCCCCAGAATCGATTAGAGCCTGTGTATCGATGGACGACTCAGACCAAGAACTGGTAACTGGAACGAGAGGCTTATCCTTCAGGATAGCTGTGGACACAAAAACGCCACCTAAGGTCTGTAGCCTGCAGGACTTCAGGTGCGGGAGTTTCTTGAATGGGTAGGACAACACCTCAATAAGTGACCTGCCTGGCCACAATAAAGGCACAGCATGGAGTTTGTACAAAAAATGCAGTAAAAATCACACCTTTAATGTAATGGAAAAAATGGTACAGATCAGTAAATGTAGTCAAAACATAAGCCTGGGATCGGAAGCTAAAGCGGGTAATCATACAAGCCAGTAATCAGGAAATCAGTAATCAGCATAGTCGGAGGCAGAAGAACAGGATCAGGAACCAATGGAACAAGAAAACCTGCAGCTCGAGTTGAGACCAGAAAGCCTAATGATCCAGTGGGTGCCTGCCTCGGCTCGCCTCCACACACAATAAGAATAGAAGAAATGGCCACACACCACTGTAGATCAAAATCCTTTTTATTTGGATATCCCAAAACTACAGGAATCAGAATGCTGAGTAGACGCTTTTCACGCACTTCACGTGCGCTTAGTCATTACACAGGTATGTCAGCAAGACAATTCTTATATAGCCCCACCTATAACAGGTGTCACCAGGTACTAATTGCAGACTTCCTGTTACATAGACTTCACATGTGAAAGAGAAACCCATGAATATATAATTGTATAGATCACATATAAACAAAAGAAAAGCAAACAAACCAAAAATGTGTATGTGCTCCAACAAGACAAAGTATTGCTCTATAAAGACTAAATATAAAAACATTGTCATAAAACACCATATAGCCTTGCGTCAACCCGTATCCTTATACTCTAAAACAAATAGCCAATAGATAACAGTTTCCCCTCTAACCCTAATATAAACAACAATCGATACATATACACACATACATATCAATAGATGGGGGAATCTCCTAAAATAGGAACGGGAAAAGACAAACAGCACAAGGCACAAGGAGATAAAAAAGACAATTGACACACAAGTATAATGTATATTGCAAAACCCATTCATATGCGATGCTGCTCAGACCTGTGAGAAGCGGACAGGGCACCATCGCATATAGCACGCCATGAAAATGGTAGGATAAATAGCCAAAAACTGGCAATGGAAATGGGCGGCACAATTTGGGTAAAACACACAGTAAACCACGATATTACCGCCCATCCATCTGTCCCTTTATCTACAACCTAATGGCAAGTGAATATCCGAGTGTGTCAAAGATGAATGGAAGAGGAATATGTATCCAGATGCATACCTGAACATTATCTCCATACTCAGAGACATCGGATGGTTACTCTGCACATCACAATATAGTACAATCATAGTGAATAAAAGATAATAATAAAAATGAATATGTGAGTGTAATGTATCATCAACCATCCTCTGCACAGGTATAGACCTCACCATATCAATGTGTATCGATTGTTGCCAGAGGGAGGAAATCCACTGTACTACTCATAAAAATGACTCACATCCCGCTCAAAATTTAACCCCTGCGGGATGCGAGTCTGAAGCTGGAAAATCCAGAATACCTCCCTCCGGCAGAGCAATTGAAACACATCACCACCTCTACTGGGGGCCTTCACTTTTTCAATTACTTGTACATGCATGGCTGAAATACTCCCATTGTGGCACAAATTAAAATGTTTAGCCACATTTGTTGATTGGTTTTTAGCCACACTGTATATATGCTCATTAAAGCAATCCCGTCAGATGTCTTATCGTCTTACCTACATATTGAATGTAACATATGTCACAAGTAAGCAGGTACACAACATAATTGGTGTTGCAATTATGGAATCAATGTCATATTTCTTCTATGTAACTGATGAGCAGAATTTGTTGCCACCCTTGATATGACCACAGCATGGACACCCTGTAGCTCCACACTTAAAGTTGCCCTTAAAGTGTAGCCATGTAACTGATTTCATGGTCTTACTAGCAAAAATACTGCGGGATAAAGAGCGACCTAATGTGGGGGCCCTCTGGGATACTATATTGACACCTTGCCCAGATATCGTCTGCAAACAAAACAGGGAGCTGTCTATTTATGATATCCTTAATCTCTCTAAATTCAATGCTGAACGGAGTCGATAGGGTCATTTTGTTTTGGTGAGGACTGCCATTGTCCTGTACCCTTCTACCAACAAGAGTTTTCCTATCTTTGCTTCGTGCAATTGCCAAGGCCCTATTAATCATCCACCTCGGATACCCTCTCTGTAGAAAGCGACTATACAAAGCAGCTGCCTCACGCTCAAAATCGGAATCTTCCCTACATATTCGTCTTACCCGTAGGAACTGTCCCACGGGTATACCCTTGATGGTATGCCTTGGATGTCCTGACTGTGCCAACAGGAGGGAATTGCCAGATAAAGGTTTTCTGGATAGGGTGGTATTAACCCTCCGTTGGACACCTGTCAGGAGAACATCCAGAAAATGAATCTCTCTATCATTTGCCTCACCAGTGAAAGTAAGATTCTTATTGTTACAATTAAGATATTCCAAGTTAAATGTCCCATCCTCCATGACAAATATCAAATCATCTATAAACCTGAAAAATAATTTAATGGATGACCTAAAGGGGTTCTCCACTCCAAATATGTGGGAAAGCTCCCACCAACCCATATAGAGGTTGGCTAAAGAGGGCGAAAACTTAGCCCCCGTAGCAGCCCCGCACCTCTGGAGGTAGAACTCTCTATCAAAACAAAAATAATTGTGGGACAACAAGTACTCCAAAACTTCCAGGATATAATCTCGTTGTTCAATGGGTAAATCTGTGCATGTCTCTACGTAAAAAGAGACAGATAACACAGCAAGGTCATGGGGAATTGATGAATATAAGCTTGCAATGTCACATGTGACCCACGAGTAACTGCACTTCCATTCAAAATCCTCCACGACCTTAAGAAGGTGATTGGTATCCTTCAGATACCCAGGGAGTTGCTGGACCAGGGGCTGTAATTGTTTGTCCAGCCATTGCCCCAGCCTCTCATTAAGGGAATTAATACCTGATATGATGGGCCGTCCATACAGGGGGTTTAACTCCTTATGTGTTTTGGGCAAGTGATAAAATGTAGGGATGGTGGGACGCTCTGGTATCATTTTTATTACTTCTTTTTGGTTAAAGACACCCACCTTAATCCCTCTCCCCACAAGCCCTGCAAGAACTGCTCTATATTGCTTAGTAGGATCTCCCCTAAGCCTAATGTAGGTGCGGGTATTGGACAGCTGGCGGATAGCCTCTTCTCTATAGGAGTCTGTCTTCATGACAACTATAAGGCCTCCCTTATCAGAGTTATGAATGATAATGGAGTCATCTTCCTCTAAGTCTTTTAAAGATTTCCTTTCCTCTCTAGTCAGGTTATCACACCATTCTGTAGTGTCTCCCATTGCCTGTTGGGCTAGTGCCATCAGATCCCGCTCCACTGATTTTTGAAATTTAGTCATATCAGGGGTGTGGGAATTGCCAGGATAGAGATCTGATTTGGTATTAAAAATAACTGGTCTAACGGCACCAGCGTCAGCAGCTGGTGCAGTGGGTGGATTATTAAGGGATAATAGATCTTCCATATCTCTAACTGCACATAATTCCCTGAAACTAAAATCTGCACCCTCCAATTTGCCGTTAGTAGGCCCAAACACAGATGACATAGAATTATCAACACCTCCTGGTGCAAAATAATGTTTTTTAATAGTAAGATTTCTAATAAATCTATTAACATCAAGAATAGTGTCAAATAGATTCAAATGTCTCTGTGGACAAAAAATAAGTCCCTTAGATAATAGAGAGGATCAGGAACCAGAAGGGACGTCAGCCAGCCAAAGTCTTTCACGGGAACACAGCAGGGAAAGTCCAGATATGTTGACCAGGTGAAGGCATGAAAGGAATGAACAAAGCAGTTTAAATAGCCAGAAGGGGCTGGCTGTAGGCGGGACTGATGAGCAGCTAATGATAACCAGGTGAGCCACTGTGGAAACAATGAGTGCTGGCAATTATCCAGCAGCTGAGCAGCCTGAGCACAGAGAAGAGAGCTGCTAAGAGCCCAACCCTGACATAGATACAGTGAGTTAATGCATTTCAGCCTACACGGCTTTAGTCATATGACTAAAGCTGTGTAGGCTGAAATGCATCAACTCACTGTATCTCTGACTTGTACACTGTGGTTTCTACAATAAACAAGATTTTAAGAGCAGCAACGGTGGTGCGGATCACTTTTATGGATATCATCCAGCCATACCTGTGAGCAAGTGTAGACAAGGTGTTCCTTATTGACAGCAGGTATTGTCATAATGCCACTTCATACATATGTCTGTAATTTCGCTTTAACTTAACCTTCAGCTGTCATTGATTTAGAGTTTTTTTTGTCACAGACTCCTGCTTTGGTACTAAGGGAGCCTGGAATATATAAATTTCATTGGAAGAATAAAAGATAGGACCACCCAGGATCTGAAGAGTAAAACATAAAACAATGACTTTTATTCTAAAAGAATATTACATTAAACATTGTAAATGTTCTCAAACTACAGCTTACAGAACCACAATTTACTGTGTTAAAATAAAATCAGATCCTTCATCACAGCCATTGCGGGTTGGACGTCAACCTGAGCCTTGTGGAAAGCTGTATGTTTCCACCTGAGGGATTGAAATGGAAACTAGCGATTTGGTTACATATTTGGTGATTTACTTGTGTGGGTACAGAAGGCTTTGTAAAAACATTACAGTGTAAAGTTAAACCAAAACTATAATCTTACATATGTATATGGATTTTTACAGTTTTTCTACTGGAAACTTTGAAATGCCACCTTTTCACCCCATAGATTCTTCCCTCATGCTCATACTAAATACCACAAACATTTATTATTGAACATGGATATGGATCTACCCTTTTTTCTGATTCTAGTGTTAAAGTCTATGTAAACCCAATCACTAAAATCTCATATAGGCTTTAACATGTTAAAATCAGTTTAAAAGTAATTTTCAATTTGTTTAAAGCTGAACTCAAAGCAAACAGTTAAATGCATCTGCTTTACCTGCAAAGGATTTTCATTCCTGAGGTTTACACAGCTCTGACAGGCATTTAAACTAACCTGGAGACCTATAATTTTTCTACTGCAACTAAATAATACAACTAGGTCTTGACATGCTTCTGGCCTGTGATTGGACAGTGAAGGAGAAGCGTGTAGGGTAGTGGTCATGTTGTAGTAGTCATATCCTCCATTTTTCCCTCCTGGATGGGCGCCAAGCAAGAGTCACATAAGAGCCCTACCTCGGGGTGGGTTCTTCTGGGCTACGCTAGGCATTTTGGATAGGGTCACTGCCTTAGACATTGGGTACCTTTATTTGAACAGATGACTGAATTTTAGTAAGCTCTCGATGTATTATACACCACCATGGTCACTGATGCATTTAGAAGGGACACACAGAGCCAATGCCCTCTCCACCTGTTCAGCGTATCACCGCTACGTCACTCACAGTAACAGTATGGAGCCCTGCCATGCACCTTGTACTGACTCCATGCTTGCACATCACCTAACTCTTCCTCTTCTGTACCTGTGTACAGGTTGCCAACCTCTGCATTGCTGATCTGCTGCTGTTGTAATGGGAGATGGACCTGCTCACGGAGAGAGTGCCGACAACAACTACTCCTGCTAGAAGCTATCCCACCTGCAACCTGTACACACTTACGATAGGTTGCTAGAGAATCCTTTGTTACCCTTGGTAACCACTTGTATCTTCACACTGTATTAGCTCTTACACTGATGTCTTCATACCCCAATGTGCTTATTTATAGACTTACCTGTAGACTATGTGTGTCGGTTACTTGCATTACACCCCTTGAGTAACTTCAGACCAGGCAAATGCAAAGTTTTTGAAAGCTTTACTTAAATAACACGACATGATAGTAAAACAAAAGGCAACAGTCTTCTCCTAAACTAGTCCCTAGTGGCTGCCTCAGTGTACCTGCACAGGAAAGGGTCCATGATGGCAGTATCCAGGACTGACATCTTCTGGATGGACTGCAGGCCACAGCAATCCCCCTAGGCTGTAGAAGTATCCTGAGGATGGAGGTGGGATTCTAGTCCCGGCATATCCCACAGGCTAACAAGATGGAGTCCGGTAATGGTAACAGCAGCAAACTTAAGCTCTCAGCCCCCGAGCGTTGGTTCTCACTCCGTAAGCGGCTGGAGATAACATGCTGTGGCTTGTCAGTGTCTTACCTTCCCATGCAGACTGAGAGAGTCTGGGCAGAGCCCTCCCCCCTTTTTTATTAACATCACAGGCAGAGAGGCAGAGCTCAGCAAAAACTGTGGGAAACAGGTTAACAGTTTCCCTCCTGGTTGGGGCAGCATAAAATTCTACCTGCTTACATGCAGCAGACTGATGAGCTCAACTTTCTGTTAGTCTGTCAGTAAGTCGCTTCCTATTAGCACCTATCCTGCTTTTTACTCTGCCAGTCCTAGTTTTCCTTATAGTGACCGCAAGATTTTGACACCAAGTTAGGAATATACATAGAAGGATTGTAATACCTGATAAAGGATACTGTTAGGAATATACATAAAAGGACTGTAATACCTGAAAAAGGATTCCCAAAACACTGTACATTAGCTAAAGGTACAATGCAGTATTTTTTTTATTGAAACCTCTGACTAAAGCTTCGTAGCCTCCCTGACAGTATTCCCGAGTGTGGCTCGGGGTTAAATTTCAGCACCATTAGCGGTAACCCCGAGCCACACTTGGGATTACATCTCAGGATCCTGGTGCAGGTTACTTACCTTGTCCCCAGGATCCTGTGATGTCCCCCCGCGCAGTCTGTGGGCTCCGTCCTCTGCCCGAAGCCTCTCTGTGCAAGGCTCCATTCACTGTGAGCGTCGCAACGCACGGGGGCAGAGCCTGGCAGCAAATTAAAAAAAATGTAAAAATCATAACACATACAGTACTGTAATCTTACAGATTACAGTACTGTATGAAATCATTTCACTTCCCTTTTGTCCCCAGTGCTTTGGCCCATGCCCTGCATGCAGTTTTATATTATATATACTGTTCTTTCTGCCTGGAAACTTGAGATTGTCCATAGCAACCAAAAAGTGTCCCTTTACGTCAAAAGTGGCTTTAGACCAGCTAGAAAACAGCGATAGTAAATTAGAACACTTGCAGAATTGAGCGATAGTGGATCGTGGGGAAATTTATTTTATTATTATTATTTATATTTTTTTAAATTATTTATATTTATTTATTATATTATAATTTATGATTTTGTTTTTTCAAACTTCATCATACCCGGGATATCTACTAGACTCTTGGTGGACAGATATAAGTGTGTTATTGCTAAGAATTACAGACCTACAATATAAAATGCCAAATTTCTATGCAAAATAATTGTACCGCTTTGAGATGCAAAAATTTGAAATAATCATACCGCCAGGGAGGTTAAGGGAAGAGTTATTCACTTCCAGTTGTGTATGTAAGCAAATTGCATGTACAGAATAAATAACAAGCTTTTTTTTTTTCTTTTTCAACAGCCCTGAATGAAACCAGTCTACCAAAAAAAATCCACACAAACACTGATGAAAATGAGAAATGAGAATGTTGAAACTTTTAGTAGGTAGGTAAACATGTGGGGTTTGGAGGCCGGCACCTATTTCTGGTTAAAGTGGAGCTCCACACATTTAAAAGTCAGCCGCTACAAAAAGTGTAGCGGCTGACTTTTAATAATCGTACATACACCTGTCCCACGGTCCAGCGATGTGGGTGCAGGAAGCCTCACTCCTCTTCACAGCCGGGCACGCACTGTGACGTGTCCCAGAAGATTGCAGGGAGGGAGGGGGAGAGGTGATCTTCCTTCCGGCGCTGTGGAGCCAGGGGAGGAAGTGGAAGCTGGGTGCCTGTAAATACAGGGTACCCCCTCCTCACCCAAAAAAATGACATGCCAAATGTGGCATGTCAGGGGGTCACCAGTACTTAAAGCGGAAGTTCAATTTTTGGGTGGAACTCCACTTAAATAGGTCTGATAATCACTGGGCTACTGGGTTGTACCTAAACAACTGGAGGCTACACTCACACTTGAGTGTAGCATATTTAGGAAATTCTAAAGGCTTTTTTGTTGTGCGTTTTGCACATTTTTTGTGTGCTCCAGTACAAGAGCCTCTTTAGGGGCAGGATCATGGGTTTTTGGCCCCCTTGAGTTATATTTTAGGAGCATCTGAAAATAGCACATAACATGTATTTTCCCATGTTTTTTCAGGTGCTTCCGTTGCAGTCTATAGAGCCAAAAATGCCCAAAATTTGCCTGAAAAGAAGATCCTGTACTTTTTTGAATGATGAAGATCTAGTCACAGGCGCCTAAGCGTTAAGGTGTGAACAGGCACCATTTAAAACATTGGGATTTGTTGCACGTTTGTTACCTCAAGCTACAAAATGCTCCGGTATGAATGGGGCTTGAAGGACGCTAAAAATATACCTAGAATTACTTTCCATCTGTTAGTATGCAAATAAGGTGTTACAGTAACGCTGCACATTTGTGTTACATTTGATATAAACTCCACGCTAAGGGTTAAATAATTGCTTTTACATGTGTAGCTGCCTGCCTGAAAAAGGATTATCCCTATGTGGGGACAACCTTAATCAAGTTCTAAATGCAGCGCTACTACTTTTTCAGCGCTGATATCCCAGTAATACTATATAATGAAGTTCAAAAACATAATTAGTCCATGGTGCTTAAAAAAGTGCCCAGTGATTCAAGTTTCATAACATCCAGCGATCTGCGTGAAAAAGTCTCTATGCTCCCCTCCTTTATCTCCAAACACACCAGAACTCACACGAATGCTTTACATGCAAAACCAACAGCCGTTCTTATGCTGTCCCCCGCTGCTCTCATTTGGAATGAATAGATGCTCTTCTCTGTTACTCCGTCATGTGTGCATGTATGGGGAGATATAAAACCAAGCAGTCCTCCATAGCTTGATACTGTTTTATTTAAAATGTATTAAAAACAAAAAAATACTGCTCACACAGTACTAATGCTCACAATACACAAGCAACAAACACATGCAATGGTGTGTCCGGCAAATGACATTCATCTGCATTCCATTAACCGGAAGTAGGTAACCGGAAGTGACGCCAGCAAGCCCCAACCAACGCGTTTCATCACAATGACGTCATCAGGAGAGGCCACTCTCTCCAGTGTGTTTCTCAACTAACTTTGAAGCCCAACTCTAGGCTCACACTGGCTGCCCTCAAGTGCATCTGCCTTCCTCGCTGCAGGTCCCTCACAGATGTTTGATTTTTTTTTATATTTCAATGTTTTTATTGAAAAGATCTGGTAACAATAGAAATAACACTGGGACAAAGCCAATTATCAGGTTGTCATCATATCAAGACACAGATAAATAAGGTATGAACAGTAAGGATAAGTAAAATCCAACATCAGAAGTAAAAGGCATACAAAAGGCAAAAAATGGTCTCAGGTTAATATCCAAAGGGTTAAATGTACTATCCATCATCGTCAAGAAATAAAACAAAAAGACATAGTCTTGAGCAATAATGGGTCAGAGTAAACATTTCTTATTGGTAACAAGGAATACAGCTATGTATGATGGAGGACAAGATCAAAGGCATGGTATGGGGGAACAAATGCAGGATTGGGACGGGTGGGAGGACAATAATAGATAAGGAGTAGCGGGGAGACCCCCGACACTAATCCCTGAGACTATTGTTGGGCACACAACCGTATAAGGCCCTAAAGACACCCAAATATATATTAAATGTAAATAACAGAGAAAGGAGAAAAGAAAGCGAAGAAGCAGAGAAAAAAAAAGGGGGGGGGGGGATAGAGAAGAAGAAGAAGAGGGTCAACCCGGAGCTCATTGGGGAGCCGGGATATAACAAATCCACAAGTGCCATATCTTATCGAACTTTTTAGAATCGTTATGAAGCATATGAGTGAGCTTGTCATTAACCATGATCCAACTGAGTTTACTCTTGACGTAATCAAAGGGAATAACCGACTGCTTCCAATGCCTAACAATTGTGATCGTTGCTGCCAGCAATATATAAATGATCAATTTCACTGACTTCCTGGGCACTTCATCAGGCAGTTTGTGAAAAAGGGCTGCTTCTGGGGATCTGCGAATGTTCACCCCTTTCACCGAATTTATAAGATTAAATATCCTGATCCAGAACCTAGTTACAAGGGGCATTGCCACCATTTGTTATTTTTTTATACTTACCTTTTTTTTGTAGGTCTTCAGGCTGCGGGGAGTCATTAAACCTGATAGGCTAAAGCCATCTGGTGCTGGAATGAAACTACTGCAGTAGTTCTAGAGAGGAGGTGAATATTGCAGCGAGAGCATTTTTTAAAAAATGCATCCTTGCTGGGGGGCTAATTAAATAAATGCTTGGAGTCATAGGGCAGCTGCCAATGTTTCGCTATGTTGCTCTGGTGCACATAAAAAAAAGTATTCAGCTGCCATGTCATGCAGCGTTCACATATATTTGGAAATGTATAGACAAAGTCCACTATTCTGAAAACCAGGTAAGACAGGTCTGCATTACTGATGTCCTGTTATTTGGAAACATATTCAAAATTCTGGTTTATTTCATTGTATATCATCAAATAACATTGCAGCACAGCTGTTTTAAATGTAAAATATTACAGTGAAAAATTGGTTTATGGAAACGTGAATCAAAATATACAGATGGAGATACATAAAAAGCCTTATCTCCGTATAAGCTCTACCTTACATTTGTTCCTGGTTAGCGGAATGGTGAGATATGATCTTTGCACGAGTAAAGACAAATACTGCGACTTGTTTTGCTGCTATAGTCAGAATGAATTTTGTCCACAATGGAGATTTTGTTCATTGCAGAGTACAGGAGTTATAGCTTGTACATTTTTCTTCAGCTAATCTGCAATTTTTCAATGTTCTCTTAAGATGAGTTGTGTTTTCTCCTGAGCTAGGGAAGAAATAGATTGGAGTTATATACTTTCAGTTACATTGCAGAGAAATACTTCAGAAATAGACCACAGATCTAAGATTGCCCTATTTTTATGCATTGC